>NW_007380462.1:0-23404 GCF_000475195.1 Diaphorina citri
CTTCAAACTGTTCAGACACATGATCAACTCAAGTTTGAACAACAGAGAATGAAGTTTTGTTTCGGAATTATTTGTATCACATGTTTTAGATTTTGTCTTTTTGTTTTATTCACAAAGTACATATATCTCTTTAAAAAGAACTTTTGAAGGTGGGCCTGATGGTTCAGAAAAACGGTGACGAAATTCACGAAGAAAAAATCGCATCAGACAAGATCGGATCAAGTTCAGAGAAATAAAGATTAAATTGACTTGTTTGACAAATCAAGATTCAATCAAGTTGTTACAAATCAAGATTCAATCAAGTTGAGACAAATCAAGATTCAATCAAATTATGAGAACGAGCAAGACAGTTGTGTGAAAAATCAATTGAATCAAAACATTATTGACAATTTCTGTTCACTTTCAATTACCATTTCAGTAATCCGATGGAATATCTGATCTCAGATTATTACAAAAGGCCTTGGAAAAAGATTTCATCAAACGTTAAGAAATAGATGTACGAATAGATGGATTAGATGGTAATGTTGTCATCGATGTTGAAGAGAACAATAAATTAGTAAATAGAGTGTAAATATATTTGGTAAATTAGTAGAACAGCTAGTGGATCAAGTAGATATTGTTAGTAGATTTAGATTAGGATAGACGGCTTAATTTCAAAGTTGTTCTGGAAGTTGCTCCAAAGAGAACAACTTTATGGCGATCAAGGGTTAAACAATGGTCTCTGATGGGATTATAGTAGAGCCACAAGATTCGCTTTTTTTCCTTCGTTCAAATATCAGCCAGATATTAAACTAATATATTATACATGAGTCAATGTAAAGAACTTGACGCTTTTGATTGATTTATGAATTCGTATTATTAATAATAATACAAGATATACTTGTCTTGAGAGCTCCAACAGAACATGTTCCCCCGTGTCATTCCGGACAGAAGATAAAATTATTTATGTGGCACAAATCTAAGAGAATGGTGAATATAGGGTCTCCTCTCACCTGGTGACAAGTGAAGTAAGAGAAGACTGGCAAAAGTATTAAGAGATTGCTCAATATACTGGTTATCCTTTGGTTAAAGTTCTGCACCGGACTTGGAAAGTGCGATCTAAACATTCACGAATTCCAGGATGACCTTTATCGAAATCCTCAAGAGTTCGGTCAAAACCTTCTTGTGCCTTTCAATTTCATGGCTGTCAATAGTCAAAGGAACTTTGTCAGGAATGTGGTTACTGAATGTTGTTAACTGTCCAAAGGTCTGTTAAAAGTCCTTCTTTGAATTCAGATCTTCAGGGTAGATTCTCTGATACCCAACTTCTTTTAATCAAAAATTTAAGTACGAAACTCTTGAAGATATTGATAAAAGTCACCCTGGAATCCGTGTTTAGATCCAAGACAACTTCTTGTTTGTTTGCAAAGAGGTGTTCTGCTTACTGGTATTGTTGTTGTATGTACTATACATGAACTATGGAGTAGCAACAGTATCTACATAGTTATGAACTATGTATAGAGTGGCATAGTCATCTGGAGTGGTGAATCATCTGGTAACATAGCTATCACTGTATGAACATAGCTATTGGCGTATCAAAATAGCGACCACTGTATGAACATAGCTATTGGTGTATCATCAACATTGTTGCACGGTGCATCGGTAACATAGCGATCCGAGTATCAACAATGTTGCACGGTTCTCCAGTAACATAGCGATCCGTGTATCAAAGTATCAACATTGTTGCACAGTTCCCCAGTAACATGGCGATCCACACATCAACAGTGTTGCACGGTGTATCAACATTGTTGCACGGTTCTCCACTAATCTCCACGTTGGCCCTGTACAATATTAAAATCATCACACAGAAAACCAGTTCTGATTCTCCGAAGCCAACATCATGTGAGCTAATAACTCGCCAAGGCTTTGGGAAACATCAAAGCGCGCAGGTTTCATTAGAATGACAAGCCATCACTCAAGTTTATGTGGTGAATCCGTTTCATGGTGAATCAATTGATGGAGCAACAAAGTTTATGTGGAATCCGACCGCGATGCCGATGCTTTGAGACGGATTACCTCGGAGTTTGGAGCCTAAGAGATTCACAGAGATAGATCTAGTAAGATTCAAAGTCATATCATTGTGACACCACCTTACAAAATCATTAGAAGAGTTACCTCGGAGCTTCTATCCTAACAGACCTACAGCGATAGATCCAAACTTAGGACTTTGGATTCCAAAGTGTAAAGTTACATCACTGTGACACCACCTTACAAAATCATTAGAAGTAGTAAACCTGTCAATCTAGGGAGCACTGCGGGAAGATTTAGGATTATTGGTGAGGTCTGTCCATTTTTGGAAGTTTTTCATGCATCCTAGAAGTCGTAACAGGGGTATCTGTTCCAGAAATCCCAGATAAAGTTGTACTTTGAAAGGTCTCTTCCTGACCTGACTTACAAGGAAAACGAAAGAAAATACGCATTCGTCCGAAACTTACAGGTGTTACCGGACAAGGTGCAGAAAGCAAGTTTTAGGACATCAGGAAACCTTACGTTTCGCCCAGAAGTTAATCCCCATTGTTTTTCCAGTGAACCGGTGTAGACTGTACTAAGTCTGTCTCAATGAAAAAGAACAAGATGATTAGCCCATTCTTAAGGCCAGCTACTCACTATCAGGTATACCTGACACCTGGTGAGCACACATACTATTAGGTAGACCTGACAGGTACGGCTGAAAAGGTCCGAATGTCAGGTCTACCTGATACCTGATGAGCACACACATTATCAAACAGAACTGGCTCTATTATTTAAATCTGACACCTGATTAGGTCTACCTGATAGTGAGTGGCTGGCCTAAATCTGCGGGTACCGCGGACTGCCTCAGTGAAAAAATAACAAAATGATTAACAAAATGATCATTTCTAAAGGAATTCAGCTAAAAATCATTGAAAAATAACATGATTAAACAATTCCTACCGGGATTGAGCTAAAAATAATTTAACAACAACATGATTAACCCATTCTTCGAAGAATGAAAAATAACATGATTAAACAATTCCTACCGGGATTGAGCTAAAAATAATTTAACAACAACATGATTAACCCATTCTTCAAAGAATTCAGCTAAAAAACGTTGGAAATGAAATTCGAACTGGTTCTCCATCCTGGTACCATGTCAAACTCCATCAACTCGTAGAGCCCCAACAGAAAGAACTGTCAACTTAGAAACAGAATTCAATTTTAATCCAATGAAATTTGATGTATGACTGGATTTGCGTCCCGGAAGAATTCAGCTAAAAACGTTGGAAATGAAATTCGAACTGGTTCTCCATCCTGGTACCATGTCAAACTCCATCAATTCGGAGAGCCCCAACAGAAAGAACTGTCAACTTAGAAACAGAATTCAATTTTAATCCAATGAAATTTGATGTATGACTGGATTTGCGTCCCGGACGTGAAGTATTAGTAATTCTATACTCACTGTTGCTGAAGACGTGGACAAGAGTCTGACACATCTGGTCGGTGGTTGTGGTACTGGGTTCAACATGATCATGGGTCATGGCGAATGTTATTTTCATGACGATTTGTGTTGCTATTGCTATTATTCTTCTTCTTCTTCCTATGCGTTGTGAATGTTGGCGATCATCATGGCTATGCGTATCTTGTTGGTGGAACAGCTCAGCAGATGACATTTTTCAAACCAGCGTCTCAGGTTGGCGAGCCAAGATATTCTTCTTCTTCTTCCAGGTCCTCTTTTGCTGATGATCTTTCCTTGTTGCTATTATTACATTGACAATATCTTGGTTTATGAACGTGTCACATTCAGCGTTATTGCCCGAAACTGTGAACTTCACCAGGAAAAAATGGTTCTTAAATTCAATCAAGGGGTGTGCGCTCAGCGGACGAACTCTCTTAATTAGATTGGATTATTTATTATTGGAATTAGATTATCAATCTTAATGTTTTACCTTTTTTTTTACAAGACAATCTTAATGTTTTTACCTTTTCGGAAATAAGCTTTCTATTTTCTAACACAGGTATACATTTTATATGCTTGGTACATGTGTCAATATCCCCAAACTCGACATCCTTAGCCCGTCCCTCAGAGAATCTCATTGAGAAAGAGAGAGAAAGGTATGAGAGAAAGAGAAAAAGCTAAAGATGTGGAAGAAAGAGAAAGATATGAAAGAGAGAGAGAAACTGTAGAGAAAAAGAGAAAAATATGGGCGAAATGATAGAGAGAAAGGTAGGGAAGACAGAGAAATGAAAAGCAGATAGAGAAAGAAAGAGAAAGGTTTGAGAGGGAGAGAGAGAGAGAGAAAAATAAAGATATTGGAGAAGAGAGAAGAAGATATGATAAAGAGGAGAAGAAGATGGACAAACTAGGTAGTAAAAGAAGAAAGTACAAAATAATATCATCGAATAATAAACAAATAACAAACATAGTAAAGCAACAAAAGTTATTCAATACACAACTACAAAACAACGTAATCGGGGTATATCTACAAAATATGCTAACATAAAATAGTGAGAAGTTTTCTGATACAATCAGGCTAATAGGACGTGACTACGTGACAAGATTTTCGAGTCACATGTCACATTGTCACACAAGTCGCTGAGTATTTACATCAAACATGAGGAGATAAGTGACATTTTGAGTGACATCATTATAGAATATGATGTAGAAGTATTACAAGAAGTAGGAATGGAGAGGCTTGAGATGTTGAACGTTTTTATAAATACTTCTCTTGTAGGTATGTCAATTATAATATTATGTTGCATCTAAAGTTCTAAATGATCTTAAAGGTAAGTCAGATTTTCAGTTTTCAGACCAATTTAAACTCTAGGGACCAATTTTAACCTATTTAGGTACCACTTTGATAGGAATAGAAAATAATAACTTCATAGGTATTTATGAAGAAAAATCAAATAAACAGTCAGGATTGGTAGGGGACAAAAAACCAGGAATTAATTGATAGATACCCCCTCCCACAAAAAAGTTCGAATTAACTCGAACACTGGAACATTTAAGAAAAAAAAATCTTCTTCTTTCTTTTAGCTTCTTCTTTGTAAACTTAAAAAAATTCTGTTCGAAAAAAAAAAAAAAAAAAAAAAACTGGAAGTGTAAGGAGGAGAAGAAGAAGAAGGAAAAGGGAAGATAAAGAGGAGGAAGGAATGGGAGAAAGAGGGAAAAGGAAGAGGTAACAAAGGGAAAAACAGGAGGAATTAGAAAGAAAGACAAGGAGAAGAGGAAAGACATCAGGGAGAAAGAGAGAGGGGAAAGAGAGGAGAGAAAGAGAGAAATAAGACTGAAAGGGGAAGAAAGAGGAGGTGAGAAAGGGAAGGAAGAAGAAGGAAGAGAAAAGGAGAGAAAGGGAAAGAGTAGAAAAAAATCCAGTTTTTTTTTAGCTCTTGATGAAAATGAGTTGGAATTGTGACAGGCAAATCAAAAACATGAACTTGTCCTTCTGTCTCGTCTTCCTTCTTCTGCTTTCCCTTCGTCCTCCTTCTTCTCCTCATACCTTTCCATCTTCTTCTCTCTTTCTTTCCTTCTTCTTGTTCTTCTTTACGTCTTCTCCTTTCCCTCCACTTTTTTTCTTCTACTTCGTCTTCTCCTCAATTCTTTTTTTTTTTTTTACTTTCTATTACTACAGTATAGCGGAGCTATACTAGTAATGAAAGTATTGCAATCGGTCCAAATTTTCAAAATGAGGGAGAGAAGCAAGTTTGACATTTTCTCTTATTTTAAGACCAGGATATTTATGGCTACTGCCATTATCTGTTTGGGAGTATTATTTTCCTATATGGGCGAAATGATAGAGAGAAACGTAATCGGGGTATATCTACAAAATATGCTAACATAAAATAGTGAGAAGTTTTCTGATACAATCAGGCTAATAGGACGTGACAAGATTTTCGAGTCACATGTCACATTGTCACACAAGTCGCTGAGTATTTACATCAAACATGAGGAGATAAGTGACATTTTGAGTGACATCATTATAGAATATGATGTAGAAGTATTACAAGAAGTAGGAATGGTGAGGCTTGAGATGTTGTACGTTTTTATAAATACTTCTCTTGTAGGTATGTCAATTATAATATTCTGTTGCATCCAAAGTTCTAAATGATCTTAAAGGTAAGTCAGATTTTCAGACCAATTTTAACTCTAGGGACCGATTTTAACTCATTTAGGTACCACTTTGATAGGAATAGAAAATAATAACTTCATAGGTACCTATTTATGAAGAAAAATCAAATGAACAGTCAGGATTGGTAGGGGACGAACAACCAAGAATTAATTGATAGATAGATACCCCCTCCCACAAAAAATTTCGAATTAACTCGAACTCTTGAACATTTAGGAAGAAAAAAATCTTCTTCTTTTTCTTTCTTTTAGCTTCTTCTTTGTAAAATTCTGTTCGAAAAAAAATAAATAAATAAAATAAAATAAAAAAATCTGGAAGTGTGAAAATTAGGACGTGCCATTTATGATCCCCCACCCCTCATCCTCTCCCATTCTTCACCATCTTTTCCCAAACACATCAGCCAAGCTTCGCAGCGTCGATAATGTTTTAAATAAATTCATCCTTACAAACGCGAGGAGCAAACAGTAGAAAGACGTTTAAAAGAAATCATTTTGAAAGGAAGAGAAAAAACGGCGCTGTGAAAATAAAATTTTACGATCAACAATAAAAATACACAAAGTTTCTTCTCGCTGGATCGTAATTTCCCGGAGAGTAATAAAGAGAAGAAGTGGAAGCAGACGAAGAAGTTGAACAAGTCTAATTTGAAGGGAAAAAGAATCATACCAGAGAAGGAAGAGAAAAATACGAAGAACCTAGAAGAAGAAACAGAGAGAGAAAGAATAGCAAGAATGTAAATATGATGAAATTCTAGGCGGGAGGCTCGGGAATTGAGATGTCAAATTCGAGAAAGAAAAGCCTGGTTTATAGAGAAAGTTCATAATAATATCATCCGTTTAATCCGCCATTTGATCAAATACATTAACATAATAACAGGATAACGGGAAGAAAAGATGAATCAAGGAAAAAAGGATTTAAATTTAAAGGAACACCAAGGCAAAAACTCGAACACACTGGAATGTGGTAGAAGAAAAAGCGAAATCATAAATGGTTCGAGAAGCAAGCTATTAAAACCAAGTTGAAAGGTAAATCACTCGATTTTTCACCAAGATTTTCATTTATGAGTTCTCTGCCTTACTTTCTGATGGATTCTTCAAATATTTCTTTGAGATCATCTAATTCTAGTCCCAGATAGAAAATATTCCTCCGGACTGGCACTATTTTTCGCCCAAGAGCCGCCAAACCTTTCTTTTTTGATTCAATATTATAAATTTCTAGGTCTATAATTCGTTCACATCCTCCTCCCTCCTTTCTCCTACTCGTCTCTTTTATTTTCTTAATTTTCTTCACAAACTTGCTTCATTTTCAGTTTTTATGATTGCAATTACATCCAATTGCCTTTCTTCTTTCTTTTTCATCACCGGGTTCTTTCCTTCCATTTCCATCTCTTCTCATCAATTCATTTAGTTAATATTTTCTTTCTCTCTATATCTTTTTATTATCTTTTCCTCTCCTCTGCAGTTTCATCCATAATCTTTTATTTAACATTCGCCTTGTCTTCGTTTACTGGATTTATATTTTTCTTTTTTCTGCTTTAAATTTCTCGAAAACCTAGTTGGGTTTTAAACCTCTTTCCATCTCTTTGGCACATTTCACCCTTCTTTTCCTATTCCTTTTTTTGAACACTATTTTTCAAGCTTTTTCTATATTTTCATCCATTTCTTTGGTATATTTTACTCGTCTTTTCCTATTCCTTTTTTTAACACTATTTTTCAAGCTTTTTCTATATTTTCATAGTTTTCTTTGGTTCAACACTATTACCCTCTTCTTTTGTACCTCTTATTCCATGTCTTCGATATGTTTCACTTTCCTTATTTTGTTTTTTCGATCCATTTTCCAAGTTTGCTCTTGCTAGTTCTAGCAATCTTTCAATCTTTTCATTTCACACTCTTTTGTTTCCTTTCCCGTTACACTCTGTATTTCAAGTACCTCTCATACTTTATATTTTATATTTTTATATTTATTTATTTGACGGGTCACAAAACCCAATAATACAAAATTACATCAACAAGAATACAAAAAGAACAAGTAACAAAAACAAAAGTAAAAAATAAAAAAATAATTCAAAATACATAAAAGACCTACCTGCCCTACTTACTTTATTTATGTAGAAAATCCTTCGTCAATATATTCTTGCTTGGCGTGATTTGATTGATCTGCATGCGTCTCCCTATATTATATGAGTTTCCATCAGTCTGAGAAACAATACAATATTATATTTTGTACATACACATCCTTTTCTTCTTATAATATGTATGTATCTATATTTGTTATTATCCATGTATATGTATATATATCTATTATTATGAATTGGAAAAGTTTGTCTTGACACGCCATAGACATATTGCCGTCGAACTTTTGGTGTTTTTAACCCATCATGGTCTATGAAGACCCACTGTTTTCACAACTTGACTTCTTTTTCACTCTTTTCCAGGAGTTAATATCTTTTGCTTTGTTCTTGGGGACAATTGGTCATAGAATGAGCAAAAAACCAAAAATTAGGATTCAAAAAGTGAATAATATCCAATATATTTTTCGGTGATTTCATGGCCCAAGATCCAAAGAACTCACCATGAACTGAAAGCAACGCTTTGTCGAAGTACCAAACATTACAGTCCAAAGACCAGCAAGGTTCAAGCCCCCCAAACTTTCCCCAAATACACATCCCATCAAACTTCCCCGTTATCTCTTCACTCGCACAACACAAATTCAAATCAACGTCAGAAATTCGAAAACTCCGCGCGGAAAATGATCGTTTCCCTTCAATTTTCATTTCAATCATGATGTTTGTTATATGAAGGATTTCTCAAGACAATGTTTGTTTTTTTTTTCGTCTCTCTCTCTCTTGTCCTCGTGTCGAGTGCTTCCTCAAATTTTGTCCAATAGAGGAAGCACGGTGGGAGAGATTGTTGGCCTTTTTTTTAAGTCCTACCAGAAATATTAAAGACAAAGGAAGAGAATTAAAGAAAGAAGGAGGAAGAGGGCAAGGAGAAGGAGGAGAAAAAGAAGAAGAAAGAAAAAGAAGCAGGAGGAGAAGACGAAGAACGAGAGAAACAAGAAAAAGGGAAAAGAAAAGAAAGAAGAAAACCAAAAAGGCACACCATGAACAAAAAGCGAGACCTTCACTTTAACCAAAGGACATTCTCAAATCATATGGACCTAGTAATGCAATAAACTTCCAGGAAAAGTCCTACTAAACTTTGGTTTTTCTTCTTCTTCTTCTTCTTCTTCCTCCTCCTCCTCCTCCTCCTCCTCCTTCTTTTTCTTCTTCTTCAAAAACTGAAAATTCAACACACATAAAAGAAGAGAGAGGGAGAGAGAGAGAGAAAGAGAGAGAGAAAGGTATGAGAGAGAGATTAGAGGGGAAGCATTGTGCAATACCAGTGTGTCCACCTCGCAAAGCTCCCTGAGCTTTTGTCTGTTGAAAACCGGGACGAAACTTATCGACACGAAGGAATTAATAAATCTTGATATTGTTTTAACAGAGGTTTCCTTTCATCCCCTCCCCAAACTCGACATCCTTAGCCCGTCCCTCAGAGAAACTCATTGAGAAAGAGAGAGAGAGAGAGAAAGAGAGAAAGAGAGAGAGAGAGAGAGAGAAAGGTATGAGAGAAAGAGAAAAAGCTAAAGATGTGGAAGAAAGAGAAAGATATGAAAGAGAGAGAGAAACTGTAGAGAAGCTTTCTCCTGTCTTGTCTTCCTCCTCTCTTTGCTTTTGTGACGATAAGACCTCAGGGCTGTAGGCATTACTCCGAAGATTTGGAGCACCCAACCTTCAGTTTAGGATTCTCTTCGGTTTAAGTATTTTAAAGTTAAAATACTCCTTTAGCCCTTGAGAAAACCACTTGAGAAACCGAAGGTTGGGTGAGAATCCTAAAGTTGTAGATATTATGTACTTACTGACCACAGTTTGGTTCATAGATACAGCGTTTGAGATAGTTATTCCTACTCTGAACTATGTATTTGACAGGGCCAGGTGATCAACTTACCTGCAACAAAAAGAAAGAAATTTAACATTAGACAAATATAAAATGAGATGTTAGAACTGCCACAATAAAATAAATTAACGTACCTACCTACTTGGTAGATTGAGAAAACCACTTGAGAAAAAAGAAAAAAAAGTTATTCAGCGTCCCATTGGTGGTCTTATCTACTTTTTCTGGATTGTGTAGTAATCTAGGCACTGTCGATCGACCTCTCTCGACTGAAGAGTAGACTGCCGTGCTAAGCGAAAACGCCGTATGTCAAAAGAATCGATTTTTGGTTTTTAGTGCCAAGTGGTTCCTATGATTCTAAATTTTGATCCTATATTTTTTTTTCTTTTTTCGTAAACCCTTTAAAAACCACTAAAACGTTTTGCCGTATGTCAAGAACGTATGTTTGCCGTATAGATTGAAAAAATTGAAATCTTTAAACCCGATGACATTAGACAAATATATTATAGAATGAGATGTTAGAACTGCCTTACTGCCACAATATTATTAACGTACCTACCTACTTCGTAGATTGAGAAAACTACTTGAGAAAAAAAAAAAGTTATTCAGCGCCCCATTGGTGGTCTCAGGTCTCATCTACTTTTTCTGGATTGCGTAGCACTGTCGATCGACCTCTCTCGACTGAAGAGTAGACTGCCGTGCTAAGCGAAAACGCCGTATGTCAAAAGAATCGATTTTTGGTTTTTAGTGCCAAGTGGTTCCTATGATTCTAAATTTTGATCCTATATTTTTTTTTCTTTTTTCGTAAACCCTTTAAAAACCACTAAAACGTTTTGCCGTATGTCAAGAACGTATATGTTTGCCGTATAGATTGAAAAATTGAAATCTTAAACCCGATTTCCCGAAAGTAGGGTTTTTTGACATACGGCGTTTTCGCTTAGCACGGAGGCACCTTTCGGTTACGTACCTGGGATAGGTGTATATTCCATTCAGAGGGGACAAAGTATAAAAAAATATAGGTACCTACCTATGTAGAAAGTAATTAGATATTCAGAAAATAATGATCGTACCTAATTCGACTGAAAAAAATAATTAGAGTTTTCTTTATTTCATCAAAAAAGAGAAGGGGCTCAAAGATAAAAAGGTTGTTCTTTGTACTTTATTCGGTAGGCTTTTAATTCTTTTGGGCCTTTAAGTTAATTTTCACCATAAAACTGTGTCTCATGAGGGTGTTACAGATAAAATTACATGCCCCGGCAGGAATCGAACCCACGCCCTCCTGTTTACCAAGCGACCGTCTTGACCACCCCAACCCAACACTGAGACAGTTACTCTCGGTCTGGGTTGGAGAGAGTTTCATTTCTAACTATGGTTGCCCTGTTTTCTAATTTAAATGACAAAGCAACGTGAAATGACAGACAGCATAATTTGCGAGGTACGGAAAAGAAAATAGGTAGGCATTAGAAAAGGAGAAAAAGGAGAAGGAGGAGAAAAAGGAGGAGGAGGAGGAGGAGAAGAAGAAGGAAAAGGGAAGACAAAGAGGAGGAAGGAATGGGAGAAAGAGGGAAAAGGAGGAGGTAACAAAAGGGAAAAACAGGAGGAATTAGAAAGAAAGACAAGGAGAAGAGGAAAGACATCAGGGAGAAAGAGAGAGGGGAAAGAGAGGAGAGAAAGAGGGAAATGAGACTGAAAGGGGAAGAAAGAGGAGGTGAGAAAGGGAAGGAAGAAGAAGGAGGAGAAAAGGAGAAAAAGGGAAAGAGTAGAAAAAAATCCAGTTTTTCTTTTAGCTCTTGATGAAAATGAGTTGGAATTGTGACAGGCAAATCAAAAACATGAACTTGTCCTTCTGTCTCGTCTTCCTTCTTCTGCTTTCCTTTCGTCCTCCTTCTTCTCCTCCTACCTTTCCGTCTTCTTCTCTCTTTCCTTTTTCTTGTTCTTCTTTACGTCTCCTCCTTTCCCTCCACTTTTTTTCTTCTACTTCGTCTTCTCCTCAATTCTCTTTTTTTGCGTTTTCCTCTTTCTCCTCCTCTTCCTTCTTTTTTAATTTCTATGGGTATTTTCTTTTTAAGATTGTTATACTTCCGTACCGCTTTCGCAAGTATTCAAGGTAGATTCTTTTACATCTTTGCATGTCCGGGAACGGAAAAGATCTGTCCGAAAATTCCCGTCCTGACCGGGATGCGAACCCAACACCTCCAGAACCTTCATCCTTTCTTTTGCCTCCATCTTTTCCTTTGTAAACATGTAAAAAAAAAGCTGAATAATAATTGACACATTATGGTGGGTCCAGACTTGTGCAATTCAACGTGCAAAGCATTTGCATTGCACGTTGCACGTAAAATCAAATCTGACGAATGCGAACGTTTTTCATGTACCTATCCGAGAATTTTTGTACCGATACTCAACTAGTAATGGCCTATAGTAGGTACATCATTTGCATTGCATTGCACGATGCTTTGCAAACACGTCCAAACTAGTGCAACGCACATCAAAGACATTCGCCAGAAAACCGCCAACCTCTCGGATACCCACAAACGTTTGCTGCAATGTTCAAAAAACTTTGCTGCAACTTTCTCAAACACGTCCAAACTAACGAATTTCATTGCATTGCACAAGTCTGGACCCAAGTCTGGACCCAGCATCACCATGACAGACGCATTGGCCAACATAGAGAGGTCTGTCAGTACAGTCGTGAGCGTCAGTGGCCGGCCTAATGAAGGAGTTGCGCGAAGTGATGCTAATATACTACTTGCCGGTAGCAACTTTGTTTTGACAGGTCGAAGTACTACCTCACATATACTTAGTGGACAAGAAAGGGATTGTGTAAAAAAGAAAGCAATCAAAAAATCTATTATTAAATCACTTCTAAATTAAGGGAAAACAACTTACAGTTGCTCGTACCTACTTCTAAAATTCTAAATTAAGGAAACAAAAGTACCTCTTTATTAAAAAAAAAAAAAAAAAAAAAGAAACTTACCGTCAGTCATAAAAAAACACAAAGGAGAGGATACCTGGATTTTTTTAATTAAAAGTCATATCAAAAAGAAATCAGAATAGTAAATTTCTAATCATTTTCTGACAGGTTGAAGTTGAAAGGTTGAAGCTTGTGGACGCTTTTTAATCAAAAAATCATCCTGGAAATGTTTTCTCAAATCTGACCGTCCTTCTTGACGGGTACCACCTTGTCCATACAGGGTGCGACGGAAGATTGTTGTCCGGTCCGAAAAAAGATGTTTTTTTTTTAAGAGGGAACTGTAACTGCTAAGGTCTTATCGTCCCCGAAATCGAAGAGAGAAGGAAGACAGGATAGGAGAAAGCCCAGCCGTTCCGAGAACGAACATTATCCGTTCAGGATAAAATCCGCCCATATAAACGGTAGGTCGCGGGTTCCCCGGCCGGCGCCTAGGGCGAACTTTATCCTAAACAGATAAGGTTCGTTCTCGGAACGGCTAGCTTTCTCGCTTTCTCCTATCCTATCTTCCTTCTCTCTTCGATTTCAGGACAATGAAACAAACCTCAGTTGGTAAAGTTCCCTCCATCTTCTTCTTTAACCCCCTCAAGCGAGGTCAACGTTTCTTGTCAGTTGTCTCCAGTCATGTCTATTTCAAGTTCCCTCTATCAAACCTCAAAAAAAGTCACATTTTATGGCCAACCCTGTACACCAAGTTTCCTGGTAAGCTCTCCAGGGCACCGCGCTCCTAATCTTCACCACACCAGAATATGAAGTTCATATCAAACCTGTCACCCTCACGTCAATCTAGAAACAAGATGATGACCACAAGAACAACAGAAACAATATAACAACCACAAAGTTTATCCATAACAGCAACAACAATATAACAGCAAAGTATAAACATAACAGCAGCAAAAACAACAACAACTTCAAAGTGAAACCATAACAGTAACAACAATATCAATAACTTTTGCCATAAGAACAAAAATACAATAACAACAAATACAAAAACAGCAACAATCAGAACAACAACAACAACAACAACAACATTAACTCCAAAAAGTATAACCATAACAGCAACAACAATATGAATATCAACAACTTTAACTATAAGAACAAATACAACAAGAACAACAACAAAATGATGTGACGTATTTGTATTTTGTATTTTTTAAAAAGATGAGTGTTCCACCGCCGTTTTTATTTAGTAGCAATGGAACAACTGCTACATTAGACGCTTGTGGCCTGTGTCGTAGCATGCCCATCCCGTAGTATGCCTCTCATCAGATGGGCGAGAAGAGACACAATACTTTATGGCCAACCCTGTACAACAAGTTTCCTGGTAAGCTCTCGAGGGCACCGCGCTCCTAATCTTCACCACACCAGAAAATGAAGTTCATATCAAACCTGTCAGCCTGTCACCCTCACGTCAATCTAGAAACAAGATGATGGCCACAAGAACAACAGAAACAATATAACAACAACAAAGTTTATCCATAACAGCAACAACAATAACAGCAAAGTATAAACATAACAGCAGCAAAAACAACAACAACAACAACAACAACAACAACTTCAAAGTGAAACCATAACAGTAACAACAATATCAATATCAATAACTTTAGCCATAAGAACAAAAGTACAATAACAACAAATACAAAAACAGCAACAATCAGAACAACAACAACAACAACATTAACTCCAAAGTATAACCATAACAGCAACAACAATATGAATATCAACAACTTTAGCTATAAGAACAAATACAACAAGAACAACAACAAAATGATGTGACGTAATGACGTTTAAAAGTTACAAGTTGGAGCTTGGGTGGGAAGAACTGTCCAATGACCAAAATCGTCCAGAGTTCAAAATTTGAAAATGCTGGCCCTATAATAAAAGACGAATTTCTAGAGAAATATTTAGGTACACGTGTTAAACTACATACAACAAGATTATGAAGCCCACCTTTTTCAGGAACATACCCCACAAGTATGTTTAAAAAATAATAAAAATAAACAAACGAAAATGATTGTAAGTGACAGTATAAGTAATGATTGTACTTAACAGTATACGCAACATAAAATTGTAAGCAACGGTAACATATTACCTATAAAAAGGGACCAGCTTAGCACACTTTGGCCAGCTCTGGACTCTGGACCATAATCAAGTTGAAAACTTGACTCAAGTTCTCTTGTCAAGTCAAAGTAAAGTCAAGATGTGTGAAGTGGTCTATTGCTATTACACTAAAATTGTAAGAGCAAAGGTAACATATTACCTATAAAAAGGGACCAGCTTAGCACACTTTGGCCAGCTCTGAACTCTGGACCATAATCAAGTTGAAAACTTGACTCAAGTTCTCTTGTCAAGTCAAAGTAAAGTCAAGATGTGTGAAGTGGTCTATTGCTAATAGATTAATGGATATGAGGGTATGTTGAACAAAGAACCCAATGGAAACAATGACAAAACTGCAAAAAACTGAAATATTGAAGACGAATTAACTGGACTAGCAGTTAAAAATTAAACATATTAGACTAACAAGGATTACAATTTTACATCGTCAAAAAAATTGAAGATTTTAAAAAATCTCGTAATAAACAGTACCTATGTATCAAGTAAAATTCAAGAACTTAAATTTACTAGATAATGGCGGAGAAAAATACCAACTGTCCAATTTCTTAAAATTTAAGAATTTGAATCTTTTGAGCAAAATACCATTCAGCCCTTTAGTAAAATTGAGGAGAGTTTCTCTTCACTATTAAAATTAATAAACAACAGCCCCACCAAGAGAAGTGCCATCAGACTGCCAGAGCTCAATCTAAACTGCCATACTGTCAGAGCTCAATATGTTTAAACTGCCACAAACTCATTCTAAACTGCCATAGTCTGCCATACTGTCAGAGCATTTCATTTTCAAGTTTCCATGTCGCCTTGGGATCAGTTATGATTCGTTTTGTTTCTTCTTCGTCTTCCTCCTCTTCTTCTGCTTTTTCTTGGTTTTGATCTTCTTTGTCTTCTTCGCCTTCTCAGTCCTGATCTTGATTTTCTTTCTCTTCTTTTCACTCTTATTCTTCATCTTCTTCTAGGTCTTCTTCTTCTTCTTTCCTATTAACTATTCTGACTGGAAATGTCAGAATTGTGAGGGAATTTCATGCTAATACACATCACACTGAAGGTTAAATGTTGGATTTCTATGTTGATAGATGTTTAGTATAGTGACGTTCATTACGAGCAAAGCGATGGGTCAGTGTTGAGTGTTGAGACTGTTGAGAGATATGCCTGCAGGAAGGGCGAAATATTAAATAGTCAGTAAACATGTATTAGTAAATCCATGTAGAATTCCATAGATATTCAGAAATTGTTCATTATTACCAATAAACAATTAACAATATTCAACAAAGAAATGACTTTAATGGCCATGGGCACAGAATTACATATAGTGTACAAGGTATTTGACGATTTCATGAAGAGAGAGAGAGAGAAATGGAAGACATACCTATAACGATGTATGCAATCGGCAAAGAGAGAGAGAAAGGTAGGTTAGGTATATTGAGAGCTGATAGAGGATATTGAGGGATAGGAAAGTAGAAATCTAGAGAGGCGGGGAAGAAGACATTGGAGTTGCATCAGGCGGTGAAACATAGGAAGGGAAGGGATTGTGAATGGAGGAGATAGGAAGACAGGAAAGTAGGGATAAAGGCAGGTTTGGAGAGCTAGAATCGACAAAAAGATAGGAAATTAGAGAGATCCCAATTTTATATCCTAATGACATACCAAATTAACTAAGTATTAAATGTGTAACTTTTGTAGGTGGTTAGGTAGAATGAGAATAGAATTACCTATACCTATTTTATTCCATTATACGTAGTTGTAATTTAAAGTTTAATTTAGAATTAAGTTGAATTGACTTTGTAAGATACATTTTGGTTTTATTTACAAAAGTGGGAGGGAAGTGGGAGAAAAGTTGAGTTAAAAATGCCGAAAAACGCTGAAACTCTATTTCGTGTTAATATAGGCCAGGCGGCGCTTCGAACTCTTGACGTTCGCGCACCTCCCGGCACGCTTGATAAAAACTATTCTATAATAGAATTTCTATTCTATTGAGACAAGGTATATGTAGAAGGCTACTGCTATTTTCTCCACCTTTTCTTTTTCGCCTCCTTATATCATCCTGTTCCTTAAAACCCCTCTCTGCAAGAAGAGAACCAGAACTAAGAGGAGGTAACTCTTTCTTAACACAAAGAACAAACCTGTTATAAAATTACTAAAGTGTTAAATGAAAACATATTCATGGTCATTGGAAAAGAAGAAATAAAAAATCAACAAAGTTCAACATTATTAGAAAACTGCGTCAAAAGTTCATTTGCAAAGAGAGGAGAAGGGATAAAAAAAAAAAAGGGAAATGTCAGATAATTTTTGAAATTTACAATATTTTACAACAACAATATTATGGAAGCGTTGATGATGGAAAAATAAAACAAATAAATTGTAACGATAAATCTTGCTCGGGATAGAAGTTTCGATTTTGAATGGCGCACACAGGTCGTTCAAGTGAAGACATCAAAATGAAATAAATTAATTTGCAAAACCTTGTCCTGGTGAGAGGCAAACTTGGTTTTTCCAACAATAAATTGATACTTACTATAAATAGTTGCAAACCGATTACCGTTGCTCTTTGTCCCCCCCACCCCCCCTGTCCTATAACAAGAACACCTAGTTTGTTTTTCTAAAGTTCACAAAATTTGATAACCCCATGTAGAATGTAGAAGGCAAAGGAAAAGACCAAATAGCAAGGTCCAAACGCCAAAATTTCTGGAAAATTCTCCAAAATTACAGTCTTTAACTTTAAAGACCTCGAGGGTCGATATTAGTCGATAATGACGACAATGCTATTGACAGGGCGGCTTAAAACGACTTCCCTGTTACACCCTCTGCCAGAAAGCGAGCTTCGCAAAACCATGCAACGAAAATTTTCATATACACATTTTTGAACATTGTGTAAATGTGTATTTGATATGATGGACTATCGATACGTAGCGCAGGGGGGAAGGCTAGGGCCCCGGGGGGAGGATAGTGTGTCAAACGCATGATTGATGTCCGTTAATATGATTGCAAATGAGTGAATATTGGCGCTGGATTTGTGCTTCATAAATCATCTGGGGAGTGTTCGGACATTTTGAATATGTTTAATACGCTGGTCTGCGTCTCTGTGTATGGTTATTTATGTAATAACGTTGTTGGGATGTGTATTGTATCGAGTGTTTATTTAGTTGTTTTTTTATTGTGTGATTCCTTCCGTTGACTTTTTTTTGGGGATGATATTTTGTTGTTGATTTTTCCTCCGTTATTTGTGATTTTGTTTACGTCTATACCTAGGTAGAGACATTGACGATGGGATTTTCCTTGACAGTGATAGGTACAAGCCACAAGCTTCACTATACAACACAATTTTATTATTGTATCGTTGAGCAAATCACTTACAAAATTAATGAACTATGTACGTAAAAATGTAAATAGAATTGCAAGTTGTGAGTAAGCTTGTTGCAAACACAAGCCTACCAAGCTGCCCGCTCCCACATGGGAGAAACTAAAAGATCTTAACAACCTCACCAAACATGCCAGCAGATACAGAAGTAAACCTTACGATACATGCCAGAGAAGTAAACAATGTAAATCAAAATCTCCCACAAAGGCCTTGGTGAGTTTTCATATCATATTATTCTTTTTCGGACATATTATGGACTTTTGTCATCATCAGAATTCCAAATGTACTATATCTCATGTGTGTGTCTTTTCCATTCTTTCTATCACGTCTTTCTTCTTTCCAGCAAAATGACAAGTCCGAGCAATTTTTTGTTTGTCTTTCCCTCTCGCTTGCCCCGTGCTTCGGTTTGTGACAGTTTCATTTGTGTCGGTCTGTTTTTGTTGCGTTTTCTGATTCTTCAACTATACTGTCCTGCTGATATTGTGCCTTTTTCCTTTCCTAGCTGTTTCGACTGCGGATAAGTGGATTGGATGACTTGCCTATTGCCTAAGCCCAAGGAGATGAAAGCGTACAAGAAGGAGAACATGAAAAGGCAGAAGAAAAACAAGACAGAGAAGAAGAAAAAGAAAACGTAAAAGAAGAAGAAGAAGAAGAAGAAGAAGCATAATAATAATATAAAAAGGCAGAAGAAATCCTGCCTCGGTAGCGTAGTGGTCAAGACGCTCGCCTGGTAAACAGGAGGGCGTGGGTTCGATCCCAGCCGAGGCATGGAATTTTATCCTCATTTATTTGAGATTTTGACCACAAAATAATGGAGCTCTCGGGGTTAGGTGGTAGAGAACGCCTAAGGCGTTAACCTCGCCTAGAGGTTACCTTCCACTCAAGAGTCTATTATTATTATGTATTAAGAAAAACAAGGCAAATAAGAAGAAAAAGAAAGCGTAAAAGAAGAAGACGAAGAAAAACGCAGTCCAATTTAACAAAAACTCAAATACACATCTCTTCAAAAACATGAGAGTCCCGGATTGATCTTTAACTTGGCAACTTGGCACTGGGACAGCCACTCATGTCTTGAATTCTCTTGTCAGGCGAATTAATTTCCACCATTATTGACATCGAACATTTTTCTTCGTTTTTAATTGCGCCCAACCTGTGTGTGCCAGGGGCGTAACTAAGGGGGGGGGGTCATTGCCCTGGGCCGAGCGCGGGCTCCTGGAGGGACCCGAAACTAGCGTTTTCCCAAAAAGGGGAAAACGAAATACAAGTTCTCACCTTCTTTCAGTAACCATATGGGGTTGACAATGCCGTCTTTAATATCTTCTTCTTTAACACAATCCTCTTTTTTTTTTTTAAAAGAGGTTTGACAGAGGGAACTGTAACTGCTATAGTCTTATCGTCCCGAAATCGAAGAGAGAAGAAAGACAGGATAGGAGAAAGCCAGCCGTTCCAAGAACGAACATTATCCCATCAGGATAAAATCCGCCCCGGCTGGGAGGGGATAGAACCCGCGGCCTAGCGCTTACAAGGCAGACGCACTACCAACTAAGCTAACTAGGCTGGCTACACAATCCTCTGTCGAAGGCTTTTCATCTAAAAGATGAGTTAAGCATACAGTGAAATTAAAACTCTATCAAACAAAAAATTGTTGCAAGGAGAGGGCCGTTCTTGGAACCCCTGAGGCCCGATTAACCGGCCCGGGCTACGCGAGGTTTATTCGACTTTGAGTCTGTTTGTTTTTTGTTTAATTACATACGATTTATCAATGCTTGTGAGGCGACTCCTGAGATACATTGAATATTTGAATTGTTTCGTGAAACGGCTTGATGGAGAGCCCAGAAATTTATTGGACCTCCTTTATCATTCCTTCTTTTCATTTCTTTGTGACGTCATCATTATTCTCCTTCATTTTCTCCCATCAGTCACTCTCTCGTTCCTTTCTCCTCCTACTCTTCTTGTTTTTCTTCTTCCTTGTTTTTCCTCTTCTTCTTCTTCTTCTTCCTTGTTTTTATGCCCTATTCTTCAGTCTACTCGTGTTCCTCTTCGCCTACTACCTCTTCTTGTTGTTTGTCTTCTTCGTCTTCTCCTTCTTCTTCTTCTCCTTCTTCTCCTTCCTCTTTTTCTTCTTCTTCACCGTTGTCGTCTGCATCTTCTTCCTCTTCCTCTTCTTCTTCTTCTTCTTCTTCTTCTTCTTCTTCTTCTTCTTCTTCTTCTTCTTCTTCTTCCCTCCTTTTTCCTTTTCCCCTTTCTCATTTTTCCCTCTCCTCTTTCTCCATTTCAATTTTTATTTCTCCTTCTTGTGCTTCCACTGCTGGCGATGCATCAGTCGTTCGGTTGTGTGCATGCTTTCACCATTTGCTTCGATGTTCGGTTTGTTTTGCCATGTTCTTTGACATCTTGATTTAGATTTTCTTAATAGGCTTAGTTTCTCCGTTGAGATCTAAACTGAACTTCTAGGTTGTTTTCTAAGGCTTTTTTTTTACTTCAAGAGTATGGACATTGACTAGAAGGCAGTTATGCTGGAAACAGTCTGTATACTTTAGCATACCTAATATACAAGCTTTCTTCTTTCTTGCTTTCCAATAATTGGTATGAGATAACCAGATGATTTCTGTGTCAGTAGGTGTCCCATATAGAAGGCAAAGTTAAATCCTAAATACATTACAGAGCAAGCAAAGTGCTTCCCCATTTGAAACAAATAAACATCCAACCTCCTCATAATAGATCTCTATTTATATTTCATATTTTTATTCTTTCTTTTCTGTGACAGCTTATTTTCACAAAGGCCTTGGTGAGTTTTCATATCATATTATTCTTTTTCGGACATATTATGGACTTTTGTCATCATCAGAATTCCAAATGTACTATATCTCATGTGTGTGTCTTTTCCATTCTTTCTATCACGTCTTTCTTCTTTCCAGCAAAATGACAAGTCCGAGCAATTTTTTGTTTGTCTTTCCCTCTCGCTTGCCCCGTGCTTCGGTTTGTGACAGTTTCATTTGTGTCGGT
This sequence comes from Diaphorina citri, assembly GCF_000475195.1. NCBI lineage: Eukaryota > Metazoa > Arthropoda > Insecta > Hemiptera > Psyllidae > Diaphorina > Diaphorina citri. The sequence goes on from NW_007380462.1 coordinate 21,502, forward strand.
CTGTTTTTGTTGCGTTTTCTGATTCTTCAACTATACTGTCCTGCTGATATTGTGCCTTTTTCCTTTCCTAGCTGTTTCGACTGCGGATAAGTGGATTGGATGACTTGCCTATTGCCTAAGCCCAAGGAGATGAAAGCGTACAAGAAGGAGAACATGAAAAGGCAGAAGAAAAACAAGACAAAGAAGAAGAAGAAGAAGAAGAAGAAGAAGAAGAAGAAGAAGAAGAATATAAAAATGCAGAAGAAAAACAAGACAAAGAAGAAGAAAAAGAAAGCGTAAAAGAAGAAGAAGAATATAAAAAGGCAGAAGAAAAACAAGGCAAAGAAGAAGAAAAAGAAAGCGTAAAAGAAGACGAAGAATATAAAAAGGCAGAAGAAAAACAAGGCAAAGAAGAAGAAAAAGAAAGCGTAAAAGAAGACGAAGAATATAAAAAGGCAGAAGAAAAACAAGGCAAAGAAGAAGAAAAAGAAAGCGTAAAAGAAGACGAAGAATATAAAAAGGCAGAAGAAAAACAAGGCAAAGAAGAAGAAAAAGAAAGCGTAAAAGAAGACGAAGAATATAAAAAGGCAGAAGAAAAACAAGGCAAAGAAGAAGAAAAAGAAAGCGTAAAAGAAGACGAAGAATATAAAAAGGCAGAAGAAAAACAAGGCAAAGAAGAAGAAAAAGAAAGCGTAAAAGAAGACGAAGAATATAAAAAGGCAGAAGAAAAACAAGGCAAAGAAGAAGAAAAAGAAAGCGTAAAAGAAGACGAAGAATATAAAAAGGCAGAAGAAAAACAAGGCAAAGAAGAAGAAAAAGAAAGCGTAAAAGAAGACGAAGAATATAAAAAGGCAGAAGAAAAACAAGGCAAAGAAGAAGAAAAAGAAAGCGTAAAAGAAGACGAAGAATATAAAAAGGCAGAAGAAAAACAAGGCAAAGAAGAAGAAAAAGAAAGCGTAAAAGAAGACGAAGAATATAAAAAGGCAGAAGAAAAACAAGGCAAAGAAGAAGAAAAAGAAAGCGTAAAAGAAGACGAAGAATATAAAAAGGCAGAAGAAAAACAAGGCAAAGAAGAAGAAAAAGAAAGCGTAAAAGAAGACGAAGAATATAAAAAGGCAGAAGAAAAACAAGGCAAAGAAGAAGAAAAAGAAAGCGTAAAAGAAGACGAAGAATATAAAAAGGCAGAAGAAAAACAAGGCAAAGAAGAAGAAAAAGAAAGCGTAAAAGAAGACGAAGAATATAAAAAGGCAGAAGAAAAACAAGGCAAAATTTTTTTATTTATTTACTTATTGATTATTTGGGAATGGATGCTATCAACCTAAATAATTGATTCACTTATCGATTCATTGATTTAATCTTATGGATTTGTATTGGAAAAGTCAAAGTTTCAAAATTTAGCTTTCTATGCAAATTATGCCTGAAACTTTTTGTTTTCATCTGATTTTTTTACTGCTTTTCTGCCCCTTTTAATTTTACCCTTTTTCCAAATTCCCCCCGCCACTATTTCTCATCTAGATATTGTAATCAAAGCGTTCTACCTCCCTAGATGATGCTCAGAATACAGACAAAAGCCCTAACATCATATTAATCTCATTGAAAATTTTACACTCGACCTGATAACAAGAAAAAAAGAGAGAGATAACAGTCCATCTCACAAAGAAGAAAAGAAAAACATATTAAAAAAAAAAAAAAACATGTTAAGAAAAACATGTTTCTTTCTTTTCACCTAGGTATTTAACTTATTCAAATGACCTACCTGTCAGTGTAATAATGGCTTTGATTTCATTTAAATGGGCTTTTGATAGATGAAAAATTGGCCTGACGAATTTCATAAGGAAACATTCCAGAGGAGGAGGGTAAGGGGGGGGGAGAAGGAATGGGGGGGAAGATATTTTAATGAGTAACGAAATTCAGTGGCGACGGG
>NW_007380463.1:0-510 GCF_000475195.1 Diaphorina citri
TTTTTTTTTTAATAAAAAGAGATCATACATAATAAATTAAACATTTAATACCCACATTGATTAGGACATAACAAGCGTAACTAAATTAAGAAAAAAAAAATGCATTTTTGAAAATTCTGCAAAATTGGAGCACATTCCTGATGAAAAAAAGGTGTACAATCGAAAATTTTCAATTACGAACCTAAACATACCTACTCAATTTATCGATAAATATCGAAAACGAAGTAAAATGCTATCTAATCAAAATCTGGATTACAACAGTATTAAAAACTCAAGTCAAATACTTCTTCCTATTGCTTTTCATTGTAGTACTTTAAAACCAGAAACAAGATCAGTGTGGCAACATCTTATTCAGCGTGAATATTGAACAACTTGGCAACTTCGTTCAGATCTTCGTACTTTCGCTCGCTCTTCAAAACCTGAAAGCAAAAGAATAAGTAACTGATGACGCAAAATCGGCCACAAATAGTGTGTGGAAAAGCTGATCGGAAATTCACAAGGGAAAGCCAG
>NW_007380463.1:4042-6983 GCF_000475195.1 Diaphorina citri
AAGAACAACAAGTGATAAAAATAACAATTATCAATAATTATATCTTATCCGTCCACAAATCCGTTTTGTAATCTCTGTTATTTTTGTAATTTCCTACTCTACGGAGTAAATTATTGTATATGTCTAAAGCTTTACAAAATGTTAAATAAATCAATATCACATCGACAGTCACAGATAGACAAAAACAGTACAATACAAGTATCGTCTTTTGCATGGGGGAAAGTTCGTCGTGTGTTAAAAGTTGACAGAAAGTTTTCTTCTTTTTTATAGATTCTTTGTTTTTTTCACAAATAGTAGTAAGTAGGTATTATATTTTCTGAATACTCAGAATGTAGTGATTTAAGGAGAAAAAAAAGAAAACATTATAGATAATAGTTGTTACAATCCCACAGTTCATAAAAAACTTCAATTGTACTTATCATCAGTCACAACCGTTTTGTAAACTCTGTTATTTTTTAAATTTTCTACTTCTACCGGAGTAATTAGTAAATATTGCCTAATGTTTCAAATATTAATAAATCAAAACACAACGAGATTTAATATAAACAGTAGAAAACTGTGACTGCTAAATTTGGCGTTCCGATCCTAGTTCGGGCGCGCGAACATGCGCCATGCAAAGGTTGTCTTGAAAAAAGGTGATATTTTGAAACTAGCTGAGAGTCGCGATTTTGAAATACAAACGTAAGTCGAACAGATTACTTACAAAAATATAGTACTTTAAATAGACATGAAAAATTGTTTTCTGACATTACTTTTTCTTACAGCTACTGCAAGCGCTGCTCCAGTAAACAGGAAGCCGGACGCGCTACCGCAGATTAAAGGTAGTCTAGTACTTGCGAGAAGAATAAATAGTGAAGCACTATCATCGGCCTTCTATGTAAGCGAATAAAGATGTTTGATAGATAGAGAGAACTGTGACTGCTAAGGTCTTATCGTCCCGAAAGCGAAAAAGAAAGACAATAAAAAGCCAGCCGTTCCGAGAACGAACTTTATCTGTTTAGGATAAAATCCGCCTCAGGCGAGAATCGAACCCGCGACCTAGCAATTACAAGGCAGATGCTACCTAGGCTGGCAGAGTAATATTCAATCTCTACTTCTTAAACACTGCTAGGATTAAGGGACTGTTCAGCAACCTTGGTGACACCAGTTGTGTGCGTCCATTGGGACAAAATAATGTAATCGTGTTTTCTATACAAATGTAAGGCTAAAGATCGATCGTATAATGCAAAAATCACAATAAAAGTAAAATAACATTTTTTTTTTTAAAATAAAAAGAGATCATACATAATAAATTAAACATTTAATACCCACATTGATTAGGACATAACAAGCGTAACTAAATTAAGAAAAAAAAAATGCATTTTTGAAAATTCTGCAAAATTGGAGCACATTCCTGATGAAAAAAAGGTGTACAATCGAAAATTTTCAATTACGAACCTAAACATACCTACTCAATTTATCGATAAATATCGAAAACGAAGTAAAATGCTATCTAATCAAAATCTGGATTACAACACTATTAAAAATTCAAGTCAAATACTTCTTCCTATTGCTTTTCATTGTAGTACTTTAAAACCAGAAACAAGATCAGTGTGGCAACATCTTATTCAGCGTGAATATTGAACAACTTGGCAACTTCGTTCAGATCTTCGTACTTTCGCTCGCTTTTCAAAACCTGAAAGCAAAAGAATAAGTAACTGATGACGCAAAATCGGCCACAAATAGTGTGTGGAAAAGCTGATCGGAAATTCACAAGGGAAAGCCAGCCTGATTAGCTTGGTTGGTCGAGCGTCTGCCCTGCAAGAGTTAGGCCGCGGGTTCGATTCCCGCCCGGGGCGGATTTTACCCTAAACAGATGAGGTTCGTTCTCGGAAAGGTTGACTTTCTCCTATCCTGCTTTTCCTCTTCGATTTCGGGACGATAAGACCTTGGCAGTTACAGTTCCCTCTATCAGACTTCTTCCAAATAAAAATCATTATTTGAGGAAACACTGCATTTGCTAAAAAAATAAATAAATAAACTAAAGCCTACCATGCAGAGTAGTGCGCCAGCTTGGTAACCGCTGGATCGCGTGATTGATTCCCGCCTAGTGCTATCAGGATCCTGAACAGATAAGGTTCATTCTGGGAGCGTCTGGCTTTCTACCTTGTCCTCCTAAAGCTACACTTACCTGTCGGGCAATAGACATTCTGTTGAATACATTCCAAAGTACTATCCCCACTACAATATCGTTCCTTAGGTAGAAGATGACACCTTTGCCGTAGTCATTGCTTGGCTTGGGTTAAAAAATAAATCAACCAATAAAAATCCAGCCACCTTAGTTAGCTTGATGCGCCAGCTTTGTAATCAGTACGTATCCTAAACAGATAAGTTCCGTTCTGGGAGCGGCTGGCTTTCTATCTTGGCCTCCTAAAGCTACACTTTCTCTTACCTGTCGGGCAATAGACATTCTATTGAATACATTCCAAAGTACTATCCCCACTACAATATCGTTCCTTAGGTAGAAGATGACACCTTTGCCGTAGTCATTGCTTGGCTTGGATGAGCTAGTAACTTTGGTGACCGCTGTAGTTTTGCTTGTCTGTGAATACGAAATAAAAGAAGAAAAAAAAAGGGTAAAATACAGAAAGGACAAGATTCTAAAACTCGATTAGCCCTGTGGTAATCGTTTGCTCGTCATGCAAAAGGTTCCGGGTTCGATAAACATCATCGACGAGAAATTTGCACCCTTATTTCCGCTTCGCCCAGGCGAACTTTATCCTAAACAGGTGTGGTTCGTTCTCGGAACAGTTGGCTTTCTTCTATCCTGCCTTCCTTCTCTCTTCGATAACACCCCCACTGTTTCGGTTCCCTCAATCACGTTTTTTTTTTTTTTTTTTTTTTTTTTTTTTTTTTTAAATTAAATTAAAAAAGAAGGGGAGAGGGGGTTGTAGGGGAAGAG
>NW_007380463.1:7705-30075 GCF_000475195.1 Diaphorina citri
GCCCCTCCCACATCCACCACCACATGATCGGCACTCAGCTTACTTCCGTCACTCAATTTCAACTGCACTCCCTCCCCATTAGGAAGGAGTGATGCCTCCTCTACTGTCACTCCACACTCCTTCTACTTACCTTGGCTAGTTGAGTGTTGGGTGTCACTCCCACAACCACCACCACATGATCGGCACTCAGCTTACTTCCGTCACTCAATTTCAACTGCACTCCCTCCCCATTAGGAAGGAGTGATGCCTCCTCTACTGTCACTCCACACTCCTTCTACTTACCTTGGCTAGTTGAGTGTTGGGTGTCACTCCCACAACCACCACCACATGATCGGCACTCAGCTTACTTCCGTCACTCAATTTCAACTGCACTCCCTCCCCATTAGGAAGGAGTGATGCCTCCTCTACTGTCACTCCACACTCCTTCTACTTACCTTGGCTAGTTGAGTGTTGGGTGTCACTCCCACAACCACCACCACATGATCGGCACTCAGCTTACTTCCGTCACTCAATGTCAACTGCACTCCCTCCCCATTAGGAAGGAGTGATGCCTCCTCTACTGTCACTCCACACTCCTTCTACTTACCTTGGCTAGTTGAGTGTTGGGTGCCCCTCCCACATCCACCACCACATGATCGGCACTCAGCTTACTTCCGTCACTCAATTTCAACTGCACTCCCTCCCCATTAGGAAGGAGTGATGCCTCCTCTACTGTCACTCCACACTCCTTCTACTTACCTTGGCTAGTTGAGTGTTGGGTGTCACTCCCACAACCACCACCACATGATCGGCACTCAGCTTACTTCCGTCACTCAATTTCAACTGCACTCCCTCCCCATTAGGAAGGAGTGATGCCTCCTCTACTGTCACTCCACACTCCTTCTACTTACCTTGGCTAGTTGAGTGTTGGGTGTCACTCCCACAACCACCACCACATGATCGGCACTCAGCTTACTTCCGTCACTCAATTTCAACTGCACTCCCTCCCCATTAGGAAGGAGTGATGCCTCCTCTACTGTCACTCCACACTCCTTCTACTTACCTTGGCTAGTTGAGTGTTGGGTGTCACTCCCACAACCACCACCACATGATCGGCACTCAGCTTACTTCCGTCACTCAATGTCAACTGCACTCCCTCCCCATTAGGAAGGAGTGATGCCTCCTCTACTGTCACTCCACACTCCTTCTACTTACCTTGGCTAGTTGAGTGTTGGGTGTCACTCCCACAACCACCACCACATGATCGGCACTCAGCTTACTTCCGTCACTCAATGTCAACTGCACTCCCTCCCCATTAGGAAGGAGTGATGCCTCATCTACTGTAACTCCACGCTTGGTGTGCACTCCTTCTTCTTCTACTTTCCTTGTAGTCCACGCACTTAGGTATTCGGGCAGAACACGTGCCATGTTGCCTTTCTCGCGGAATATCTGGTATACTTGTGTGTTTGATGTGGCTAGGGGAGAGAAAAAGACAACACTGGTTTGAAGAAAATACTCATAGCTGTAGTCCAAGAAACAAGGCTATCTAAAAACTCATATCTAAATTATTCAATGTTTTTTTTTTAAGTTTTTTGAGGCAAAATAAGTTTCAAGGTCCCTGGAGCCTAAATCCAAAGCAATTGGTTTCAGCAATTGGTCCATGTCCATATGTCTGTGTCTGTAATCTGTATATAACCAAAATATCTCGAGAAAGGTAAGAGCTAGAAACTTGAAATTAGGTATGTAAGTAGGTATTTGGTCCACAAATGTGAGAGGGCTGTAGCAGGTAACTTTGTTTAAGTTTGATGCAACGGTTCGCGGCATTCATTTTGGCCGCTCTTTGACGGATTCCCACCAAAGGGGATTAGAAAAGTTCACACCAGATTTTTTCTTTTTCAGATGAAGGACATCAAATCCAGGACTCTTCTCTCACCTCCTCTCTTAGCCAGAGCACAGGCCAGTTCCGACCCGAGGAATCCTCCTCCTATGACCGCCACTGTCTTGGCCCCATTCTCCAGCACTGACTCCAGCTCCTGGAAGTCCATCACATCTCTGTACAGGGTCAGACGGTCTGACATTTGGCCTGCCTGAGGGTTGTTCTGGAATACGGGCAGGTTCTTGGGGGATGCACCGGTGGCGAGGAGACACTTGTCGAATCGGATGGCTTTGCCATCTTCCAGAGTGGCCACCTGTGGAGAGACGAGAAAGTTAATTTTTCAAGGAATTTTAACTGTATTAAAGGACAATAGATGGACGAAATGGTATGATGGTACCCAAGAGAAAGAAAGAGAGCAAGAGGACGTCCACCAGCCAGATGGGATGATTCAATCAGAGAAGTGGCAGAGACGACATGGATAAGAAGAGCACAAGACAGAAGGAAATGGAAACTTTTTGATCTGCAAATTTGAAGAAAACTCAAAACTCAATCTTAATGCTGTTCCCTGCATAATACATCTTAGCTGAGTAAACCCTGCAGAGCCAGCCTAGTTAGCTTAGTTGGTAGTGCGTCTGCCTTGTAAGCGCTAGGCCGCGGGTTCGATTCCCGCCCGGGACGGATTTATTAATGGACTCTTCAGCAACCTTGGTGACACCAGTTGTGTGCGTCTATTGGGACAAAATAATGTAATCGTGTTTTCTATACAAATGTAAGGCTAAAGATCGATCGTATAATGCAAAAATCACAATAAAAGAAAAATAACATTTTTTTTTTCATAAAAAGAGATCATACATAATAAATTAAACATTTAATACCAACATTGATTAGGACATAACAAGCGTAACTAAATTAAGAAGAAGAAAAAAATGCATTTTTGGAAAATTCTGCAAAATTGGAGCACATTCCTGATGAAAAAAAAGGTGTACAATCGAAAATTTTCAATTACGAACCTAAACATACCTACCCAATTTACCGATAAATATCGAAAATGAAGTAAAATGCTATCTAATCAAAATCTGGATTACAACACTATTAAAAATTCAGGTCAAATACTTCTTCCTATTGCTTTTCATTGTAGTACGTACTTTAAAACCAGAAACAAGATCAGTGTGGCAACATCTTATTCAGCGTGAATATTGAACAACTTGGCAACTTCGTTCAGATCTTCGTACTTTCGCTCGCTCTTCAAAACCTGAAAGCAAAAGAATAAGTAACTGATGACGCAAAATCGGCCACAAATAGTGCGTGGAAAAGCTGATCGGAAATTCACAAGGGAAAGCCAGCCTGATTAGCTTGCTTGGTCGAGCGTCTGCCCTGCAAGAGCTAGGCCGCGGGTTCGATTCCCGCCCGGGGCGGATTTAACAGATAAGGTTCGTTCTCGAAAAGGTTGACTTTCTCCTATCCTGCTTTTCCTCTTTGCTTTCAGGACGATAAGACCTTGGCAGTTACAGGTTACAGTTCCCTCTATCAGACTTCTTCCAAATAAAAAACATTATTTGAGGAAATACTGCATTGGCTAAAATATAAATAAATAAACTAAAGCCTACCTTGCAGAGTAGTGCGCCAGCTTGGTAACCGCTGGATCGCGGGTTTGATTCCCGCCTAGTGCTATCAGGATCCTGAACAGATAAGGTTCATTCTGGGAGCGGCTGGCTTCCTATCTTGGCCTCCTAAAGCTACACTTACCTGTCGGGCAATAGACATTCTGTTGAATACATTCCAAAGTACTATCCCAACCACAATATCGTTCCTTAGGTAGAAGATGACACCTTTGCCGTAGTCATTGCTTGGCTTGGATGAGCCAGTAACTTTGGTGACCGCTGTAGTTTTGGTGGACTGTGAATAAGAAATGCACAAAGGAAAATTTAGAGGAAAATCAAGTGCAACACGATTCCAGATTCCATACCTCCGTTGGTCTAGTAGTAACGGGTTCGCTCGTCATGCAGAAGGTCCCGGGTTCAATACCTAACATCAACGAGAAATTTGCACTTGTGGGTAGGTACTTCTATTGCAAATATTACAACGGGTTACTTTCTGGTGTGGTCACGTCGACTCAGCATATAGGTAAATGAGAAGTATATGTCTAATTGCGTCTCTTATCGCCCATCTGATAAGGGACATACCTACTAAGGGATGGACATGCTACGACACAGACCACACGAGTCGAATGAACCTAGCAGTTTTTCAATGGGGATTGATGACAACGCAAGGAGTATCTCATGTCCCGAGGAAGATGATATCTGTGTCAAAATTATTGAGAGAAAAGGAGGTAAGTTTTTTCCAATTGGCAAGGTTTTCTTGAAATAGTTCTTCCACCCAACCACAGTATTTAGGTGTTTTTTTTTTTAAATTTGAGAGGAATTTGAAAATCAGGTGTGAAAGGCTTATAAGAACATTCTGATTTGACAGTGTACTGTATCCAGTTTAAGACAGCTCTTTTTATTTCACCTTGACCATAGCAAATACCTATAAACAGAACAAATTATCATAGAGTAAGGAGTAAGTACCAAGCTAGTCAATGATAGTATAATATGGTGCAATGATTCATTGTCTGTGTGGAGTTAGTGCAATTACACTTGTAACGGGTTCGCTCGTCATGCAGAAGGTCCCGGGTTCAATACCTAGCATCAACGAGAAATTTTCACTTGTGGGTAGGTACTTCTATTGCAAATATTACAACGGGTTACTTTCTGGTGTGGTCATGTCGACTCAGCATATAGGTAAATGAGAAGTATATGTCTAATTGCGTCACTTATCGCCCATCTGATAAGGGACATACTAAGGGATGGACATGCTACGACACAGACCACACGAGTCGAATGAACCTAGCAGTTTTTCAATGGGGATTGATGACAACGCAAGTAGGTGCCCTTTTCAATCACCCACCAGGGATGGATGAACACTAAAGAGAATTTTTTTTTTAAATTTTTTAAGAGGTTTGATAGAGGGAACTGTAACAGCTAAGGTCTCATCGTCCCGAAATCGAAGAGAGAAGGAAGACAGGATAGGAGAAAGACAGCCGCTCCGACAATGAATATTATCCGGACAGGATAAAATCCGCCCAGGCCGGGAATCGAACCTGCGGCCTAGCGCAAAGAGACATTACAAAAAAAAAGAGTACTAACCTCTTCTTGTGCGGCACTAGATCGATCCGAAGTACCACTAGCCAGTGAGGCAGCCTGGGGCGTATCTTGTTCATTTGATTTGGCGTAGACCCCTACAGTAGGTAACCGGGAGTCTACAATGCCAATAGCCTCGTAACCAACCTCTGGTCCTAGGTCTGACCAGAACATCGACTGATGATAGTAGTGCTTGTCTGGGGAGAAGAGAAAATAAAAAGGAGTAACCTCCGTGGCCGAGTGGGTATCACACTAGGCTTGCACGCAGGAGGTCCGGGTTCGATTCCCGGCGGGGCCGAGGTTTTTTACGGCTCTGTGCTTGGAGTTCGGGGTGCACTCAGCCTGGTGAGGACAATTGAAGAGCTACTTTAATCGAGCAGCGACCAGTGGCGGCATTACAAGTCGAAGAGACGAGCGATAATAAATACGATGATTGAGTAAATGAAAGACTTGTAAACTGTGATACGGGGTTAGTACTTAGTACCATGGATTCAGTGATCTGGAGATTAGAGATTCGAGTTCAAGTTAAGACATAAAAGTTAAAGCCTGCTTTACTTAAAGCATACCCCAACCCTATATTTGCCTGCTTTACTTAAAGCATACCCCACACCCCATATTTGTAATGCACTTGCCTCCTTCTTAACAAAAGATACAAAAGTGTATAGCTAGCCTAATTAGCATGGAGGGTAGTGTGCCTGCCTTTTAAGCGCTAGGTCACGGGTTCAAGTCCCGCCCGAGGGCGAACTTTATCCTCAAAAGGTTTGTTCTGAAAATGACTGGCTCCTTTCTATCCTGTCCACCTTGTATCTTCAATTTGAGGAGGAAAAGAACTCTATTGTTTCAGTTTCCTTCATCAAACCACATAACAAAATAAGTTTTTAGCTATAATGTCAAATTTTGCATTACCTCCTTTCACTGGCATTCCACTGTTTGAATCTCAAACTCTTGGCCAGATCTCGGTTATCATTATAGAACATTTCCTTCGATAGCGGAGGTCTCATGTAGGGATTGAACGATTCATTACCGACAACCAGAACTTTAGCCGTGGGATCTGCAGATTTGATGGCTCGAAATGCTGAGAAGGAGGCTGTACCACCTCCGATGAGCAGGTAGGGGACATGGTCTGGAATGAGACTTGATTCTTTCGGGTACTTGAACACTTTGGATGGCCGTTTGAATTCTGCGAAGAAAACAAAATATTTATTCCTATCATTTGGGGGAAAAGTAAAGTCACTTCTAGCCAGCAAGCAACAGTATGTTGAACAGGTTGCTTAAGTTAAGCAACAATGTGCATGGTTAGTAGGTTTCTGGATGGGTGACCTCTGAGACTTATGCTGCTAGCTAATGGCTTCTAAACCAATCAGCCTTAATAGTATAAAACAACTGACACTACAAAAAAAAAAAAAAAGTTTGGGGGAAAAGTAAAGTCACATCTAGCCAGCAAGCAACAGTATGTTGAACAGGTTGCTAAAGTTAAGCAACAATGTGCATGGTTGGTAAGTATTTGGATGGGTGATCTCTGAGACATATGCTGCTAGCTAAAAACCAATCAGCCTTAATAGTATAAAACAACTGGCACTACAAAAAAAAAGGGGCCTTAGAATTTAGATTCAGTTAAATCAAGATTTTTATTCTCTGAATGTTACTTACTCTTCTTTCCTGTATCTGGAGATTTGACTTCCTCATCTTTCACATAGAACTGGTAGCCCTGGAACAAAAAAGACACATATCAATCAAGTAGTGTGTAGTGGCCGGTTGATATTGGGAACTGAAATAGCCATTCGTTTCTTCTCAGTTTTGCAATGTAAAAGTTCTTACAATAAAATTATTTTTACTTGTTTTCGAGGGGAAAAAGGGAAGATCCAAGTTTAAAGTCAAGTTTTACTTTCTTTTCTTAAGTTGAGATCTTTTTTTTTTTTTCCATTGATATGCTTTTTTCCAAGTTTTAAACCCAATTTTTAGTTTGATGTGTTGTTGGTTTCATTGTTGAAACTCATTGTCTCACATTCATGTTTCAGGAACTTCTACGACTCAGTGACATGGTGTTTCTGTTATTTTGATCACTGGTGCAATGCAGCCTCCTCTCAGTCCATCTCAATGTTTACTCTGCTCTCGAGTACACTTCTGTTTCTCTACTGTTGGTCCAAATAACAGTCCTAGGTCCCAGGACACCCTTGGGGCTATTCGACAAAGAACTGTGCACTTTACATAATTTTACACATTGAAAAAAAGATGTGACCTAAAACATTTCATGATTATGGAAAGTTATTAATACGTAGATTAATACATGATTGGGTAGGTATTAATAGTCCGTCTCAAGAAATGATATCATTTTGACATCAGACGATTTTCAAAGTGCAATGTGAGGAGTTTTTTCACAAGATGATTGATCCGCCCCAGACGGGAATCGAACCCGCGGCCTAGCGCTTACCAAGTAGACACTAACTAGGCTGGCTAATGTGAGTTGTTCTTCAGGAACAGACACTTTGTACAAAGCTTCCTATCTGTACAGGTAAAACAGTAGTTCAGTAGCTAGGCCACTTACCTTTTGAATCTTCTGATCAAGGTTTGAATCTCAGAACAGACACGAAATTTCATTCTCATTTGAGAATTTGACATTAAGGTTAGGTTGTAGGAAAGCATGATTTATATCCATGCAAACAAGATGTATAAAGACTATAGCATTATACTATAAGCTTTATTTCAGGCCCTTTGTCTGATGTTTTGGCCTAAGACACAAAGGAGCTTGTTTGTCTCTTTTTTTTTGTATCTTATTTTAAGACCAAATTTAACATTTAAATGAGCTTGATCTTAGTAGTATTTTTTATTTAGCAACATATCCGTCCATGGAGCATATTTTGTACTTTAGTTTGTAAGGCTTGAAAATATTCTGTCAGTGTTCCCTTAGTCTCCTGTGCTTTTTTAAAACTAATGGTCCATTTATTTAATTTAAAATCTGCATGGTCCATTTATTTATTTAAAATCTGCAATCTCAGTCACAGATAGAAAATATCATGGTACAATACAAGGTACTCCTCTTTTGAGGGGGAAGTTACGTCGTAGTGTTAAAAGTTGACAGAAAGTTTTCTTCTTTTTTTATAGATTCTTTTTTACACAAATAGATAGTAAGTAGGTATTCATATTTTCTGAATATCTCATGTAGAAAAGAATACATATATACATATTGTTACAATCCCACAGTTCATAAAAAACTTTCAATTTTACTTATCCGTCCAAATCGTTTTGTAATCTCTGTTATTTTTGTAATTTTCTACTTCTACCGGAGTAAATTATTGTATATTGTCTAATGTATACAAAATGTTGAATAAATCAAAACCACATCGATTTAATATAAACAGTAAAATAACTAGTTTGTATTTTGCTTATTCGGTTACTTGTCTGAATATGCCATGAAAGGTTTTCTTTCTCCTTAAGGTGCTAGGTGTGAATTGTTTTAACGATATAATACATCTGTAAATATTTAGTTAAATTTTTAAACACGTGCTACTTATACCAACTCAATTTGGGGCTGAAAGTCGCATAGGGTTGCACTCGATAGCAAGGTATTTTTGCGGTACTAGTTCAGAAGCCATGACATTGAAAATTTGTGAGATAAACGAGCTTTCACAAATGAGCAGTGACCTGTGTTATTATACAGGTAGGGTAAACACAAAAAGGAGCTTCCTTTTTCATTGTTGTGGCTTCTGAATAGTTACCGAATATTATTTCAAATAAAATCTTCTCATTGAGTTGGCAGACCTCTGAGTTCATAAAGGAGCTTTCACAAATGAGCAGTGACCTGTGTTATTATACGGGTAGGGTAAACACAAAAAGGAACTTCCTTTTTCATTGTTGTGGCTTCTGAATAGTTACCGAATATTATTTCAAATAAAATCTTCTCATTGAGTTGGCAGACCTCTGAGTTCTCCAAAAAAATTTCATACACTTTATGTTTGGATAATACCTCTACGTGTTGAGTAAGTCATGCTTGTTGTATGAAATTCACTGATGTCATTCATAAGTCTTCAGCCACATTGTAGCACTAAATCTGTACCTAACAGACCTATCTCTGATAACATTACTAAGTGACATTTTAATCTTGTTTACCGCTAACATATGCTGGAATAATGTGTCTCCAATCAAAGGGTTTTATTCAAAAGGCTTAATGACAAAAATTCAGTTTTTAATAGAATACTGACTCCAATATCAGTCTTGAGTGAAACAGCTTAAAAGTATTTGATTAAAAATTTACTTAGTGTAAAATTAATTTACTTAGGTACCTGTATTATTTCTGCAAATTTGAAGAAAACCCAATCTTAAAACCACAGATCCATCCAGGTGAAGCATAAATGCTTGTCAAAAATGCTGTTCCCTGCATAATACCTCTTAGCTGAGTAAACCCTGCAGAATCGAACCTGGGTCTCTCATATGTAGGGTGAGTGCAAAGGTCAGTAATAGGAACCGACGACTAAATTATTTTTTTTTTTTAGGCAGTACATTTACTATGGCCTAAATATTAGTCCAATAAAATTAAAAGACTTTATTTTGGCTGTGGGGGTAAAGGGACTTTTCAGTCTCATCCTAGTAGTGTAAATGGGGTAGTTAAATATATCCTTTGATTCCATTCTATTCTTGGAACTCTTAAAAGTATCAGGAAGATTTTAACCATTTTACAAAAACCTCTGTAATAGGTAATTTAGATATGATCATGATTCTGTATTAAACTGATTTTAACAACATTCTCCCTAGCCATTTAGCCAAAAGCCATTTTACTGTATAAAAAAAAATTGCCCATACTTAAATGGACTGAAGCAAAGGCCTAGGTAGCCTTCTTCTATGGAAGCCCTCAGTAATTTGTTGTCTCCCATAGCAACACAATCAATAGCCTGTTGAATATGTAGTGATGTATAAAAAAAATTGCCCATACTTAAATGGACTGAAGCAAGGGCCTAGGTAGCCTTCTTCTATGGAAGCCCTCAGTAATTTGTTGTCTCCCATAGCAACACAATCAATAGCCTGTTGAATATGTAGTGAAGTATAAAAAAAAATTGTGCATACTTAAATGGGCTGAAGCAAGGGCCTACCCTTCTTCTATGGAAGCCCTCAGTAATTTGTTGTCTCCCATAGCAACACAATCAATAGCCTGTTGAATATGTAGTGAAGCAGTTACCGACAAAACTTCCACTGTGACCTTTTCAGTGAAAAATGCATTTTGCATCAAGGACGTAGCAAAGTGTTTTCAGTTCCGAATTTAACTTTTATTTAACTACCTAAAAAGCTTGATTTCATTTTCTATTTATGTTTTTTTATGCTTATTTTTTTAACATGTACTTTTGTAGATACCTGATTCACTCTATAAGTACTTACATCACTGAGCTTGTAGTCACCATAATCTTTTTTGCCACTCTGTATAGTTAACCCTTTGATTGGTGTGTGGTCAGCCTTAACTCTTCTCTAGACCTGTTTTTTTTTTCTTTTTTTTTTAATAATAATTTTTCCTATTTTGATACTTACCACTATAATTCGGAGATCTGAAATATTTAACAGTAAGATCAATGACTAAAAAGTGAATAGAAAAATCCAAATACTTACTCCATTTTACTTATTGCAAATATGCAAATTTAAATTTCATTATCCTGCTTCGTGAGCGCTAGACCACGGTTTCGATTCCTGTTTGGAGCGAACTTTATCTTAAACAGATTAGGTTCGTTCTCGGAACGGCTGGCTTTCTCCTATCCTGTCTTCATTAAGTTCATTATCTCTTCAATTTTGGGATGATAAGACCTCGGCAGTTCATCATAAAAAATAAATACAATAAATAAAAATAAAAAAATCAAGAATTCTCAGACAAAAATTAATCCTGTGATTCCTGTGGGATCATCTCACCAATTAAGGGTTAAAATACCATCAGTCTAGATTGTACAGTTTCCACAGAGTGCCAAGTATTAACTCTAATGCTGTGGGTACCTAACTATCTACCACCTATCTCCAATTCATTATTTGCTTAAATAGTGAGGCGCGACCTTGAATAGATATTTGATTACATCACTAGGAAAATGTAGGCAGCAGGCCCAAGTATGTCTTTTCAGTTGAAATGTGTTCAATCAAGAATTCTCAGACAAAAATTAATCCTGTGATTCCTGTGGGATCATCTCACGAATTAAGGGTTAAAATACCATCAGTCTAGATTGTACAGTTTCCACAGAGTGCCAAGTATTAACTCTAATGCTGTGGGTACCTAACTATCTACCACCTATCTCCAATTCATTATTTGCTTAAATAGTGAGGCACGACCTTGAATAGATATTTGATTACATCACTAGGAAAATGTAGGCAGCAGGCCCAGTTGTATGTCTTTTCAGTTGAAATGTGTTTTTCAGCTCCTGATTAGAACGAGTACAGAGCAGTCATTTATGATTTAGAACTTGGTTGATTTATAATTTAGAAATATTGGTTAATTTTACTTTTTACTGGTTAATTTTACACCACAGTTAATTTATTTATTATGTATTTATTATGTAATTTATTTATTATGTATGGGTATTTGTAGAAGCAAACTTGTTTATTTTATGATTTAAAACTTGGTTAATTTTACTAAGGTCTATGATTTTTAACTTGGTAAATTTACCAAAGTCAATTTAAGTATTTGTAGATATAGGTATGAAATGTGTTTTTCAGCTCCTGATTAGAACGAGTACAGAGCAGTCATTTATGATTTAGAACTTGGTTGATTTATAATGTAGAATTATTGGTTAATTTTACCACAGTTAATTTATTTACTATGTATAGGTATTTGTAGAAGCAAACTTGTTTATTTTATGATTTAAAACTTGGTTAATTTGACCAAGCTCAATTTATGATTTAGACTTCTAGATGAACATTAAAAGAAGTCACCTTGTTTATTTTATGATTTAAAACTTGGTTAATTTTACTAAGGTCTATGATTTTTAATTTGGTAAATTTACCAAAGTCAATTTATGCTTTCAAACTTGGTTAATTTGACCCAGGTTCATTTATGATTCAGACTTCTAGATGAGCATTAAAAGAAGTCTCCTCTTGTTTTGTTTTGCTAGCTAATCTCCTCCTACTCTATAAATATGAACATGGAGCAACCCAGTAATAGTGATCCCACCGTCAGAAAAGGATTTAGACGAAGGTAGACCATTTTGACTCGAACCTGTATATGTTTGGGTGGTGGTATATTTAATCTTAGTTGGCCTTTCTTTCCTTTCGGTTATTTGCTGTTATTGATGTACGTTTTGGTAGATGCAGAACGGAGAGTACCGAGAAAATTCTTCTAAAGGTGTGTCCACAGTGGACCGGCCGTCGTTCGACGAGGAAAATCTATGTTGTCGAGGCAGTGTGGACGGTTCAGTCGAAATGGATTGACGGCCGGTCGACTATGTATGGACAAACCTTATGGGCACCTATGCCAGAGAGCTTTAAGGGTCACGTCTTCCTTGTAAGTCCTAGGTTGCGAGTGAAAGTCCTGCCCCCCGGGGCGAAGCTAATCCTAAACGTCTCTGTTCTCTCTTCCATTTCGGGACGATAAGACCTCCGTTGGTACAGTCCCCTCCAGGAAACTTTTTAATCAATCAATCAATCAATCCATCCATCCATCCACAAAGTATGTCTGCCCTAAGTTGAGAGGCCAAGAAGTAAAACGGACTAACCCACAATCCATCCATCCATCCACAAAGTATGTCTGCCCTAAGTTGAGAGGCCAAGAAGTAAAACGGACTAACCCACACTAACTTCATTTTGAGATAATTAGAGTCAAAGTCTAGGAGTGGCACTTGAGTGTTGTGAGTTAGCCCACCTTACCATCTTCATAACTTTGTAACTATAGCTGATATCGTTATGGTCTACTACCTGTTTAACATTCCCCAGCTAAGGGGAACTCTTATAAGTAAATATATCTAAAATACTTACTCCAATAATAACACCAAGAGCAGTCAATATTCCAAATGTATACTTATTGAAGAAGCTGCCAGCTGTTGATACCCATATCAATCAAGTAGTGCACATTTAGAATAAATCTTATTCTTTTTCCCAAGTACAGACAGGGATGGTGTTTTTGTCAGGCTCTCGATCAGCCCTAACTGGGGTGATTGCTTTGGGCTGACATTTGGTTTTGACCACAAATTTTACTAGTGGATGCCCTTTGCACTCAGCCTTTGCTATTTCTTTAGCAAGGGAAATTCAGGCTGGTCTGGTATACTCCCTGTTTAAAGTCCCCCAGATAGACTAAGCAGGTCTACTACCTGTTTAACGTTCCCCAGCTAAGGGGAACTCTTATAAATATATCTAAAATACTTACTCCAATAATAACACCAAGAGCAGTCAATATTCCAAATGTATACTTATTGAAGAAGCTGCCAGCTGTGTTCTTTCTGTCATCCCCTGTGGAATAGTATCGTCTGTTGAGATTTTGAAAACCTATGGATGATAATTCATAACATTGGTAAGTAAACCTATCATGTTAATTATTCAGAAGCCATAACAATGAAAAAGAAAATGTCTTTTTGTGTTTAACTGAACCCTGTAATACTGGTCACTGGTAACTCCTCATTTATGAAAGCTCCTTTCTGTGTTTAACCTAACCCTATAATACTGGTCACTACTCATTAGTGACAGCTCCTTTTTGTGTTTAACCTAACCCTAAAATAACACAGGTCACTGCTCATTATAGCAATTTTTCATTGTTGTGGCTTCTGAACAAGTACCCTAATTGATGGTGGATGATGAGGATGGTAAGGATCTTTGACTGAATCTGTGAAAATGGTTCTACTAGAATTAGACGCAGCAGAAGGATACATAGTGAGTGAACACACCAGGCAGCCAGGCACTGTTGCGAGATAAAGCTCTTCCAAACTTTCACTTACCCCAGGTTGAAATTGGCAAGAGATTTTTCCTGTGCGCTGATTTGGGAGTCCATCTGCACTCCATTATCCTTGGCCCAAGTGATGAGATCAGTCAGGGTTTGTTCGTTTCTCTCGAGTTTTTCAGACGGAAAATATTCTGAAATTAGAAAAAGAAATTGTGTATTATTGTGTTTTTCTCTCATGTTTCTTAGGAATAGGGACTTTTATTTCTGTAATTATTAGATGTGTCACAAAATTTCTGTGAAATTTCAGTATCTAAGTATGCACATTTCCAACAGAAATAATGTCTTTCAAAAAATATTTCCATCAAAATTAAACAAATTTGTTGACGTTTTTTGAGGTGCACTCAAGAGACTGAGTGCACCCTAAAATACCCAGCACATGAGTGCCAGTTGGTTAGCTGTCAGCTCAATCAATGTTTTTTTTTTTTTTTTTTTTTTTTTTTTTTTTTTTTTTTTTTTTTTTTTTTTTTTTTTTTTTTTTTTTTTTTTTCGTCCATGGACCATATTTTGTACTTTAGTTTGTAAGGCTTGAAAATATTCTGTCAGTGTTCCCTGAGTCTCCTGTGCTTTTTTAAAACCAATGGTCCATTTATTTAATTTAAAATCTGCATGGTCCATTTATTTATTTAAAATCTGCAATCTCAGTCACAGATAGACAATATCATGGAACAATACAAGGTACTCGTCTTTTGAGGGGGAAGTTACGTCGCAGTGTTAAAAGTTGACAGAAAGTTTTCTTCTTTTTTATAGATTTTTTTACACAAATAGATAGTAAGTAGGTATTCATATTTTCTGAATATCTCATGTAGTGATTTAAAGGATGAAAAAAAGAATACATATATACATATTGTTTGACAATAGGGGCTCCCTAAAAAACTTTTTGATGCTTAGGTTAGAATTCTCTTTTCTTCATTCTACTTTCTTCTTCTTTTTTTCTTCTTCTTTTTCGTCAGCCTTTCAAACAGTTTTAGGGATTGTTTTCGGCTGACAAGTTCAGAGTTTGTCCCGAGCGAAAATCGAACCCGCGACCTAGGCAGGAGCCTTCAAGCTAACTAGCCGTGGGTGCTGGAAAATTGATTGTCTCTAGTCATCTTTACTCCCCCTATATCTCTCTCCTTCAACTACACTCCCTCCCCATTAGGAAGGAGTGCTGCCTCCTCTACTGTCACTCCACACTCCTTCTACTTACCTTGGCTAGCTGAGTGTTGGGTGTCACTCCCACAGCCACCACCACATGATCGGCACTCAGCTTACTTCCGTCACTTAATGTCAACTGCACTCCCTCCCCATTAGGAAGGAGTGATGCCTCATCTACTGTAACTCCACGCTTGGTGTGCACTCCTTCTTCTTCTAGATATCGTTATAATTCATCTACCAGCAGATAGAGGGCATTTCGGGCTGTGGGTTAGTCCAAAAAACTGAAAAAAATCCAAAAATGTGGGCTAGTCCGGTTTACCTCCTGGCCCCTCAGTTGATGTTGGTACAAATAAATGATATCAGCTTTGTACTGGACGATTCGGGGCTTTGTTGAGATTTTGAAAACCTATGGATGATAATTCATAACATTGGTAAGTAAACCTATCATGTTTATTATTCAGAAGCCACAACAATGAAAAAGAAAATGCCTTTTTGTGTTTAACTGAACCCTGTAACACTGGTAACTCCTCATTTGTGAAAGCTCTTTTCTGTGTTTAACCTAACTTTATAATAACACTGCTCATTTGTGAAAGCTCCTTTCTGTGTTTAACCTAACCTTATAACACTGCTCATTTGTGAAAGCTCCTTTTTGTGTTTAACCTAACCCTATAATACTGGTCACTACTCATTAGTGACAGCTCCTTTTTGTGTTAAACCTAACCCTAAAATAACACTGGTCACTGCTCATTTGTGAGAGCTCCTTTTTGTGTTAAACCTAACCCTAAAATAACACTGGTCACTGCTCTATTTGTGACAGCTCCTTTTTATAGCAATTTTTCATTGTTGTGGCTTCTGAACAAGTACCCTAACTGATGGTGGATGATGAGGATGGTAAGGCTCTTTGACTGAATCTGTGAAAATGGTTCTACTAGAATTAGACCCAGCAGAAGGATACATAGTGAGTGAACACACCAGGCACTGTTGCGAGATAAAGCTCTTCCAAACTTTCACTTACCCCAGGTTGAAATTGGCAAGAGATTTTTCCTGTGCGCTGATTTGTGCAGGATTCTCTGGACAGAACTAAAGGCTTTCAGATTTCTCGACATTTTTGTTTGATCAAAAGCTGCAACATCAAATTTTCGACCGGTTTGGGTTCATGTCAAAAAATGTCAAAAAGTTTCAAATTTCAAACTTTTTTTGAGTTTGAGCCCACTCGTCAGCTGTTTTTTGTTTACTTTCCAGGAGGTGGTGAACTATGGACAAATGAACGAGTAAGATATAATGCAGCCAATCAGCTGTTCAATTAAAAGGGCACCCAGGGATCGCATTATCGCATTTATTGCACCTGCCTTGTAAACACTAGGTACACTGCGGGCCACATTCTACATTGGGAGGTACTTCGCGGGCCACATTTCTGTACTTTGTACATAGGGGTGCACCCCCCCCCCCCCCCCCCCCCCCTACAAAGGAAGGTACGTGTACGTGTCAACGCCAACTTGAAGTCCCGAAATCCACAACATTTTAATCAAGTGTGATTTTTGGCAAATGAAAAATGTCATTTAAAGGATACCAAGTGCTCTCACTTCTGCATTTACACTTTCTAACTGGTGCAAGGAAGTAATATTGAGCAAAGCCTTTGAATGTGTAAAACGAAAGATTTTGTAGATTTAGTATTGAAGGCTACCCCTGTAACTAGCATATCCAATTTGTGAGAGCTCCATTTTGTAACGTTATGCCATCCAATTTGTGAGAGCTCCATTTTGTAACGTTATGTTGGACAGAACTAAAGGCTTTCAGATTTCTCGACATTTTTGTTTGATCAAAAGTTGCAACATCAAATTTTCGACCGGTTTGGGTTCATGTCAAATGTCAAAAAATTTCAAATTTCAAACTTTTTTTGAGTTTGAGCCCACTCGTCAGCTGTTTTTTGTTTACTTTCCAGGAGGTGGTAAACTATGGACAAATGAACGAGTAAGATATAATGCAGCCAATCAGCTGTTCAATTAAAAGGGCACCCAGGGATCGCACCTGCCTTGTAAACACTAGGTACTGGACAGAACTAAAGGCTTTCAGATTTCTCGACATTTTTGTTTGATCAAAAGCTGCAACATCAAATTTTCGACCGGTTTGGGTTCATGTCAAAGAGTTTCAAGTTTCAAATTTCAAACTTTTTTTTGAGCCCACTCGTCAGCTGTTTTTTGTTTACTTTCCAGGAGGTGGTGGGCTATGGATAAATGAACGAGTAAGATATAATGCAGCCAATCAGCTGTTCAATTAAAAGGGCACCCAGGGATCGCACCTGCCTTGTAAACACTAGGTAGTTTCAAGTTTCAAATTTCAAACTTTTTTTTTGAGCCCACTCGTCAGCTGTTTTTTGTTTACTTTCCAGGAGGTGGTGGACTATAGATAAATGAACGAGTAAGATAAAATGCAGCCAATCAGCTGTTCAATTAAAAGGGCACCCAGGGATCGCTTCTGCCTTGTAAACACTAGGTACACTAGGCACTAGGGCCACTAGGACAGGGGTTTCCAACTTCCATGTGTATGCGGGCCACATGCTACATTGGGAGGTACTTCGCGGTTCGCGGGCCAGTGATGAATAACTCACAGCCCAGGAGTAAAGTGGGTCTGCTTGACATTGAGATCAATCAACTGACCAAGGTAAGTTGAATTAATACATACATTACTTAGACTTTGTGAAATACGTTCAACCTACTAGGTTGCCCGTGCTTCGCCATAGAAACTTCATCATAACTCGAGATAGGTTTATATTTAGGTAAAAGCCTCTCTTATTGCCAAACTAGAACATATTAGGAAGGCCAAACTAGAACATATTAGTGATGAGGTTCTGGATATAGAGCGATCAGTATGTGATTGAATGGATCTTGCTTTTATAGAAAATTCAGTAATTGACATTCCAATAAAAACGTCATTCCGAGATGGACATTTGTAAAATCTTCGCCTCAGCACAGGGTGTTCTGGGTCCCCAAGGATTCTACACAGAACCATTGAACCTTCGGGGGCAGTCCTATAATTTGGAGCATGCTTTATTTAGACTGTCGGATTAAGATGTTCCATTATGTTAACTGTTCCCCCTACTGTGTTTACAGGTATTGTTCGGTGCTGTCGTAGCTCTAGCGTTTGTTATGATGTGCGTGATGAATAACTCACAGCCCAGGAGTAAAGTGGGTCTGCTAGACATTGAGATCAATCAACTGACTAAGGTAAGTTGAATTAATACATACATTACTTATACTTTGCGAAATACGTTCAACCTACTAGGTTGCCCGTGCTTCGCCATAGAAACTTCATCATAACTCGAGATAGGTTTATATTTAGGCAAAAGCCTCTCTTATTGCCAAACTAGAACATATTAGGAACATTTCTACCAAATTTCAGATTTCCAGGTGTTGAGGTTGTGGAGATAGAGCGATCAGTATGTGATTGAATGGATCTTGCTTTTATAGATAATTGATTTTATAATATAAGATTCAGTAATTGACATTCCAATAAAAACGTCATTCCGAGGTGGACATTATTTGTAAAATCTTCGCCTCAACACAGGGCGTTCTGGGTCCCCAAGGATTCCTTTTTTTTAAGTAAGTTCTACACTAGTCTACACGGAACCATTGAACCTTCGGGGGGGCAGTCCTATAATTTGGAGCATGCTTTATTTAGACTGTCGGATCAAGATGTTCCATTATGTTAACTGTTCCCCCTACTGTGTTTACAGGTATTGTTCGGTGCTGTCGTAGCTCTAGCGTTTGTTATGATGTGTATGAAAGGATTCAGTGGTCCCTGGTATCGGTATATGTTCCGCTTTGTTCTACTGTTCTCATACATCATACCTATTAGGTGAGTAATCTAATAATAGTAGTGTGGCGCTCACAACAACACTCAACACTAAAATATGTATAATCTTACAGAAAAAAACCCAGGTTCTCGTTTCTCCACAATTTCCATCTCTGAAGTATAAAAAACCATGTAATAACACTTCCCAAATTCTTGGCCAGCACCTGAGAGCTTTGTCTAACTGATGAGTTCCAATAAGAACGAAACGCGTCTTAGGCTGCTCCCAGGTGTTGGCTAAAGTAGTAACTGTTTAGCGTGGAAGTTTATTTTGGAAGTTAATATACTTAATAGTACAAAGTACAAGCGCTCTGCCCAGTCAAGTCAAAACAGTTCGACAGCTTTAACATTGGAGATAGTAGTGTGGCGCTCACAACAACACTCAACATTAAAATATAATCTTACAGAAAAAAACCCAGGTTCTCGTTTCTCTACAATTTCCATCTCTAAAGTATAAAGTTGTGGTATCTGAAGGCCAAATTCTTGGCCAGCACCTGAGAGCTTTGTCTAACTGATGAGTTCCAATAAGAACGAAACGCGTCTTAGGCTGCTCTCAGGTGTTGGCTAAAGTAGTAACTGTTTAGCGTGGAAGTTTATTTTGGAAGTTAATATACTTAATAGTACAAAGTACAGAGGTAGCGCTCTGCCCAGTCAAGTCAAAACAGTTTGACAGCTTTAACATCGGAGGTCTTGTCCTGAAATCGAAGAAGGTCATTTAAAATAGATGTTTTACGGGCCTTTTTAGTCCGTCCTTCCTTTATTATTACTAATAATAAAAGGTATAGTGGACGGACTATTGTATTCGCTTCGGTGTCTGTCTGTGGCATGCTACGACACAGACCACAAGCGTCTAATGTAGCAGTTGTTTCATTGCTACGAAATAAAAACGGCGGTGAAACACTCATCTTTTTTTTTAAAAACCTTAGGTTAGCCACTCGCTATCATGTAAACCTGACAGGTACACCTGATCAGGTCCGCCTGTCAAGTCTACCTGACGAGCACACATACTATTATCTGAAGTATTTCTCAAAAAATACTAATATGGTTCTATTTATTAGCTAAATTTTTAATCATTATCTTTTTTCCCTTATCCAGATCACAAGAGCTTCACGTATTCGGGTCTGTATCTACTCGTACTGATGCTCATTTGGCTCTCAATACATTCCGAAAGAAACCAGACTCTGCCCTTATCATCAGCGGGGATTATTTTAGCTATTAAAAACAAGCAAATTACAAAGCAAACAAAAATAAATATAAAATGAATTTTAAAAATTGCCGCCGGGACAGCTATCCACGACGTCCGAGCTCATCTCAGCCCTGTTCATAAACACACCCTCATTGTTGTGGCTTCTGAATAGTTACCGAATATTATTTCAAATAAAATCTTCTCATTGAGTTGGCAGACCTCTGAGTTCTCCAAAAAAAATTTCATACACTTTATGTTTGGATAATACCTCTACGTGTTGAGTAAGTCATGCTTGTTGTAAGAAATTCACTGATGTCATTCATAAGTCTTCAGCCACATTGTAGCACAAAATATGTACCTATCAGACCTATCTCTGATAACATTACTAAGTGACATTTTAATCTTGTTTACCGCTAACATATGCTGGAATAATGTGTCTCCAATCAAAGGGTTTTATTCAAAAGGCTTAATGACAAAAATTCAGTTTTTAATAGAATACTGACTCCAATATCAGTCTTGAGTGAAACAGCTTAAAAGTATTTGATTTAAAATTTACTTAGTGTAAAATTAATTTACTTAGGTCCCTGTATTATTATTATTATTATTTTTTTTTTTTATCCTATCTACTATCAGACAAGACGGGAACACTCACTCAGAACTCGATGGTATTCCGCAAGTTACATCTCGGCACTGTATCCTATGGACCCGACACATTTGATGAGGTGAGTAGAACTTGAAAAAATGAGGAAAAAATCTGATCGGATAATTAAAAAATAATTAAAAAAAGCCTTTTCATTGACAACTTTTGTAGATATCACAGCATAACTAAGTGCCTCCTTTGCAATCAATTTCCATAGTTCAATAATCTTTTCACACTGGTACTGCCTCCACAGCTTACTACTCGATTGTCCTCACGAGGCTGAGTGCATCCCGAAACCCAAGCAAAAAGCCGTAAAAACATAGACCCCACAGGGAATCGAACCCGGGACCTCCTGCGTGCGAGCCTAGTGTGATACCCACTCGCCCACGGAGGCTACTCTGTTTTTGTTTTCTATCGAAAATAGAACCCTTCTTTGATAGACCTTCCCAAAATTAAGTAGGTACTCAGTTCTAAAATTGAGTACTCAAGTCTAAATATCCCAATGTTCTATTCTCCAGGTGCGAGATCTCCTGAAGTTCACCTACGAGAACATGTCAGCCACCGCGGATAGCAACACGCCTCACAAGCAGATGGTCATAGGTTCGAACAAGATCAGACGCTCGGACCATAGCCGTGTGCATGAGGCGGTCAAAGCAGTGGCGTTATGCCATAACGTTACACCCGTGTATGAAAACAGTGGGGGACACGGCGATGGGTCTCTCCATTTAGTTTTGATTAATTTAAATGTTTAGCTTTGGTTTCCTCCTGACTGCTGATTTCTCAATTCTATACTATTTTATTGCTCGTCAGGTAATGATGTGAGTATGATTCAAGCGGCTCCATTCTATTCTATTTTATTGCTCGTCAGGTAATGATGTGAGTATGATTCAAGCGGCTCCATTCTATTCTATTTTATTGCTCGTCAGGTAATGATGTGACATACATATATTGTTTCATATAAATTAACCGGTGAAGGTCGGAAAGGTCACAAGACCTCTGCAGGTCCGCACACTGACCTCACCCGCCTTCCTAATGTCAGCTGTGGAGAATTCGTCAAAACTACAGGATGGGTCTGGCGATTCCCGTAACAGAGCTTCGGATAGGGAAAGTCCTCCCTCAAACACAACCAGAGGCTTGAGAAAAAAATTTTTTTGTATCTCTTTAAAAACTACCATTTTTTCAATTCGATTTTTCTTCAAGTTTCCACTGAAACCCATTGAATTAATGTTTGATCCGCCCCAGACGGAAATCGAACCCGCGGCCTAGCGCTTACCAAGTAGACACTAACTAGGCTGGCTTTTGTGAGTTGTTCTTCAGGAACAGACACTTTGTACAAAGCTTCCTATCTGTACAGGAAAAACAATAGTTCAGTAGCTAGGCCACTTACCTTTTGAATCTTCTGATCAAGGTTTGAATCTCAGACCAGACACGAAATTCCATTTTCATTTGAGAATTTGATATTAAGTTAAGGTTGTAGGAAAGCACGATTTATATCCATGCAAACAAGATGTATAATGGCTATATCATTATACTATAAGCTTTATTTCAGGCCCTTTGTCCGATGTTATGGCCTAAGACACAAAGGAGCTTGTTTGTCTCTTTTTTTTTTTTAATCTTATTTTAAGACCAAATTTAAC
>NW_007380464.1:0-3876 GCF_000475195.1 Diaphorina citri
AGAAGAAGGAGGTGAAGAGAGAAAGAGGGAGGGGGAGAGAGAAAGAGGGAGGGGAAGAGAGAAAGAGGGAGGGGAAGAGAGGAAAAGGAAAGAGAAAGGACGTGCTAGGTGGAGAGAGGAAAGAGTGAGATTGAGGTGTGGGAGGGAGAAAAGACGAAGAGAGAAAGGGAAAGAAACAGAGGGAATAAGTGTGAAACAGAGAGAGAGAGAGAGAGAGAGAGAGAGAGAGAGAGAGAGAGAGGGAAAAATAGTGTGAAACAGAGAGAGAGAGAGAGAGAGAGAGAGAGAGAGAGAGAGAGAGAGGGTAAAATTCTAATAGAGATATAGACGAGGAGGAGAGAGATAGAAAATAAATATAAAAAACAGAGAAAGAGAAAACATGAGGAAAAGAATTGAAAGGAGAGGGAGGGAGAGAGAGACTATTTTCCGCTATTTTCCTTCCCAGATAAATAGATTTGTTTCTCTCTCTATCAACTTTTCTATTGAGCTTTTGTGTGTCTATACTTGGATAGAAAGTTTTCTTCTTCTTCTTCTTCCTCTTCTTCTTCTTCATCTTAATCTATCTTTTTTTTCCTTCATCTTCTTTTTCTTTTCTTTATTTTTTTATTCAGAGTTACCTTAAACCTTCCTACTTTTCTGCTTCATCAAATACGTGTTTTTTTTATTCAGAGTTACCTTAAACCTTCCTCCTTTTTCTGCTTCATCAAATACGTGTTTCCTTTTACCCTCTCTTTCTATCCGTCTATTTCTCACTCTTCCTTCTCCCCACAGATGGTGGGAGGGGGGGAAACAGATGGAAAGAGAGTGAGAGAGAGGAAAAGAGTGGGAGGGAAAGAGAAAGAAAATAGATTGGGGGGTAAAAAAACACTGACTCACTGAGTGTTTCCTTTTACCTTCTCTCTTTCTATCCGTCTATTTCTCACTCTTCCTTCTCCCCACAGATGGTAGAAGAGGGGGAAACAGAGATGGAAAGAGAGTGAGAGAGAGGAAAAGAGTGGGAGGGAAAGAGAAAGAAAATAGATTGGGGGGTAAAAAAACACTGACTCACTGACTAGGATTTTTTCATTGAAAATGTTAGTTAAGGTCCTTTGAGATTTAGAAACTCTGTTTTATGAATGAAACAGAAAATCTCTCGGACTTTTTCCTCTTTTTTCCGAAGACAGGATAGAAGAAAGCCAGCCGTTCCGAGAACGAACCTTATCCATCATTTGCCCCATTTAGCACGGAATACATATTTTTGTATGTATTCCGTGCTAAATTTTTTGTATATTTTTTATGAATACATATTTTTGTAGGTATGTATTCGGTGTGAGGTGTGTAATGGGGGTACATCTCAACAAAAGTAGACAGGACATTCTATTAAAGTTAAAATAAGAAAGTGGAAAAAAGGAAATTGCTTCTTTTTTTACATAACCTTTTTCTTTGTTTTTTTTTTTTTTTTTGTCTCTTACTCTCTCTACTACCTATAATTGTTTGTGTTATATGTTTGTTCGGTCCTTCATTGAAATTGAAAAATAAGAGTTGCATTATCATTTGAAAAAAAAAAAAAAAAAAAAACCACCCGGCGGGAATTCAACCTGCGACCTTGCTGCTTACAAGGGCAAAGGCATTTACTTTTTTAACATCATGTTAGATATATTACAATGTATATTGCCAAATAATAGCCTGTTTCATATGTTACAGAAAAGCACCGCACCACCATGTGTGACTGGTTTTTTTTTTTTTTTTTTTACTTGTTTAAGTTTTTTTTCAATATTTTTTCTTCTGCCTAATAATTTGAATTTATTCTTTACACGACCAACGTCTATATTCCAGCCCATCCCATGGTTTTATTGCCCATTGAAAATTTCTGAGCAAAAATAATAATAATATTAATAACCATGTTAACGGTCAGCGACATCCTCTCAAAAATGAGGCACTTGACATTCAATAAAGAGCTGTGTGCGCGCGACGTCTTCCCTGTGTAATATGGTCGGCCACAAAACCAAACGATCATACCCACCCGTTTGTAAGCGAGTTCGATTCCCGCCCTAGGAGAACGCCTTCTCGTATCCTGCCGCGTCTCGTCTCTCTTCTCCTCTCATCTCTCTCTACGTAAATTATGAAAAACATAGTAACGTAGTAAACGAAGAAAAAAATATATCATGATAGCATGCCGGATCCGGCCCGAAGTGTAAGTTTTACATCAAGCTTAATGGTCAGCTGGTCGTCGCGATTTTATCAGGGTACCAATGACTGCGTACTGTGTGAGTGTATTTTATCGTCTCTAAAAGTTTTCAGAATGTCCACAATCAAGGGTAAAACAGCACGTAAATACATACATTGATACATACAACGTCAAAGCAACACAAAAATACAGTGTTGAAACCACAGAGTGACGTCGTAACATTCTAAAAAGGTTATAGAGTTATTAGGATTTTAGGTTACACAAATGGATGGGTACGACCGTGGCCAGCGATACGCGTTAGAATATAAGTATCGATGAGTAAAGAGTGGCTCCGACCTCACTTTCGGTTGTCAGTCTCATAGTTAGTTAAACGTACTATGTTTAAAGAACTGGGGGGCGCTTAGCTTGGGCCCAGAGGGGCGCACGTTCCGCCTCGCGTCACCCTGGTTGATGCGGTACCCTCGACTGGACCGAATACATACATGATACAATCGAACTTATCCACGTGTCATTACAGTTCGAAGTTTGGGTCCGGATTTTCGTGCCCTTTCAATTGTTTTAGTCGTTGGTGCGCCAACGAGTCCTACTAGTGGGTAGGCCAATATCGTCGCCGCGTAGCCAACGAATTGGAAGGTCACGTAGGGGGTCAGTGGGACACATAACACATTAGTGGATTAATCATGCCTACTAGTATTTATCGGGCAGTCACCTCTTATAGCAGCAGGTGTTGGATTTTTGACCGCATAGGCCTTTTATTTCCCCTTACTTTATCTTTAACAACGAAAAACCGAAGGAAGAAGAAAAAAACAAAAAAAAAAAACACAGAAAAGAGCAACAGAAACCAAACAACGAGTTCCTCTGTTTATGGGATAGTGTTTCAAAACTTCTAAGTGTCAAATGAAAAAAAAAAAAAAAAAAAAACTGTTGTTACAAAAGCACGACTGGAAAACCGGATTACATGAAAATTTTCAACTCGAGAAAATCAAAGCGCCTGACATGCGTTTAAGATGAGCGTATGGTTTATTTATTTATGTATTACCCAGGGCCCGTTGGGGCCGTGACCCCAGCACACAAATTGAAAAGTTGAAGATACAATTCTTTTGCAAAACATTCGAGGGTACCGCATCAACAGTGACGCCAGCGGAACCGTGCGCCCTACATAGGGCCCAAGCTAAGGACGCGCCCAGTTCTTAAACCATAGTACGTTTACCTAACTAAGCGCAACTCGACGACAACGCCCGTGAGGTCGGAGAGCACTGCCTTTTTTGCTATCGATACTGCTATGAGTATCGGACGCGTATCGCTCGGGCCACGATCGAACCATGCCATATTGTAACCTGAAAAATGTGCAATCCTAATAACACTATTAACCCTCTCTAGGATGTTACAACGCCCTCGTTGGTTTCAACGAATATTATTGATGTTTCTTATAACGTAAAATAAATAAATTAAAGAATGAAATACAACTTTTTCAAGAAGAAGGCGGGCGGTTCTCGTTTTTCGCTATTAAAGACAAAGTTGAAGCGATTTTTACATCTATGTTTAAACTATATCCCATGACATTTTTTTCACGGCGTTTTTTAATATTTGACGTTAATGTTCGAATCTATCCTCCCTGACATTGTCGTTTCCCAGAATAGAAAGCAGGGCTTCAGCTTCTCTCTCTCTTCTCTCTCTCTCTCTCTCTGCTCTCCTCTCTCTCTCTCTCT
>NW_007380464.1:5497-23668 GCF_000475195.1 Diaphorina citri
TTTTTTCGAAGTTCGAAGCAACATTGACTTTGGTTGATATCTGGATGGGTGACTATCCGATTTTTATCAAATTGTTACAGTCGCGTCGTTGGACCATACCGGGATAGCATACCAAATTTCATTTCTGTACGTCAAACCGTTCTTGAGATATTTTGTTCACAACCTTTTCAACATTTTCCACGAAATGAGGGTTAAGTAACAATTACTTTGGTTAATATCTGGATGGGTGATTATCCGATTTTTGCCAAATTGTTACAGTCGCGTCCTTGGACCATACCGGGATAGCATACCAAATTTCATTTCTCTACGACAAACCGTTCTTGAGATATT
This sequence comes from Diaphorina citri, assembly GCF_000475195.1. Taxonomy (NCBI): domain Eukaryota; kingdom Metazoa; phylum Arthropoda; class Insecta; order Hemiptera; family Psyllidae; genus Diaphorina; species Diaphorina citri. Next base: position 5,828 of record NW_007380464.1, read on the forward strand.
TTGTTCACAACATTCTACTTTTTCCCATTTAAACCTGTAGTACGTACGTAAGTACGTTACGTACGTACGTACGTTACGTACGTACGTACGTTACGTACGTACGTACGTAACGTACAGACCATGGGCTAAAAACCACGTACGTTACGTACGTACGTGAGATAGACGAGGAGGAGAGAGAGAAAATAAACATAAAAGACAGAGAAAGAGAAAACATGAGGAAAAGAATTGAAGGGAGAGGGAGAGAGAGAAAGAGAGAGAGACTATTACTATTTTCCGCTATTTTCCTTCCAAGATAAATAGATTTGTTTCTCTCTCTCTCTCTCTCTCTCTCTCTTTTTTCAAATTATTATTTATGCAAATTCATTTTAAAAATGCTTTACATTTTACAAATGTTTTACATTTTATAAACGTTTTCCATGTTAACTTCCTTTAACTTCCTTTTATTAGAGTACATAACTTCCTTTTATTTGTAGAGATTTCTTATCTCGAGGTAACTGTTTAATCGTTCTCGTACCTACTTTGTGTTTGTGTATTTACGTATACATTTATATCTACCAGTCCCCCTGTCAGTTTATATCAAAATTTGACCTTGAAACACTTGGTAGCTGTGTGACGCTGAGTCCCTGTGTTGTGGAGGTGGTACCTACTATCTGTACCTACTGACCGATTAGCTCTGAACTTGGTGCACATTATTTTCTCGTGCGACTCGTCTTCATTGCGATGACTTCTGTTGCGGAGCAAAGTGACTCGTATAGAAGTTATGTTTTGCAGTTGGAGAAGCGGGTATTGGAGCAGGAGCAGTTGATTTCTCTTCTTAATGAGAAGTTAGCTGCTTTAACACGCTCCAAGGAGGCAAGTTCAGGCGCAAGTTCCAGTCTTGCTGATGTGGTTGGAGGGAAGCATGTGAAGCGGAAGCAAGGTGAGCGGAGTTCTGTTTCATTCATGGGTTCAAGGGAGAGTGCCGCTAGAGAGAAGAAGAAGAGAAAGAGAGAGAGAGAAAGAGGAGAGAGAGAGAAAGAGGAGAGAGAGAGAGAGAGAGAGAGGGGACGGAGAGAGAGAGAGAAAAAAAAAAGAGAGAGAGAGAGAGAGAGAGAGAGGGAGAAAGGGAGAGGGTCGTAAAATTCATACCGCTTTGTATAAAGAGAAACAAGAAAGTGTGATGAAGAGAAAGGGAGGGAGAGGGAGAAAAATAGCGAGAGAAAGCCCAGTCGTAACATACTTGTAGTGAGATAGGAAGGAAAAGGGAGAGGGTATGGAGGAAGAAGAGAGAGAGAGAGAGAAGAGAGAGAGAAGAAACATAATATCCAAGACATACCCGGTTGGGATAAGGGGAAGAGGAGGAAGAGGAGGGGGAGAGACATGGAGAGGGAGGGGAGGAGAATAGTTTGGCAGTGTTGGCTGAGTTGACATCATTGGCCTATTGTTTTTAATGCTGATGGGCGTCCCCATCAGGGCCGGTGGCTAGGGTTTGTTTTGGTCCCACATGATCCCGAATATCAATGATGAACGTAAAGCAGATCCCAAACTATGGCTACTGACATAGCCTGAACAGATTCATACTACTTTTGAACTTTTTTTTTTTTTTTTGTTTTTTTTCACCAAAATTCTTTGGTCTTACCTAAGTACTTTAGATTGTACCTATGGGTTCCCTTCCAGGCGACATAGATTGAATTCTGAGGGTTCATGGCCATAAAACAAGATTTCCTCAACAACAGAGTGTAATGAGGGTTGAGGGCTCACACTTTACTTTCTACTGTGGAGAGTAAGAAAGGTATACCTGTGCAGTTAAGCGGAATACCGGCCTTCTTCTTCTTCTTCTTCTTCTTCTTCTTCTTCTTCTTCTTCTTCTTCTTCTTCTTCTTCTTTGTGTGCCATGTCCATTGCTGGATGTTGGCGATCAAATTTTCTAAATCATTAGTATAACCGCTACTTTAGTAAACAGTGTTGAATTAGATTCCTGGAGACCGGCCTTAAAAGAAAACATTATCGTGCCGACCAGTTTCACCTGAAATCTCGCCTGGTGTGAACTTCACGTTCAATGTAAATTATGTCGCTGAATGCCAGCAAATATGCTCTGACCTGCGAATCACGACAGAATGCAGGTAGGTATGTGACAATGTCAGGGACCACACAACATCACTAGTCATCTTTATCTTTGCATCAAGGTGCGAGTATTGAGTATGTTACCATATCGACACACTCCGACTAGTATACAACCTCAGTGGTGCAGTTGTTAAAGCGTTTGACTATCTTGAGTTGGTGGTTCGAGTCCAAGTCAAGTCATAAAATAAAATTTATCTAGGTGTAAAAATCGGGGAACGATATTTGTGACAAGCATTTAAATACATATGTTTAACACAATTAAAAATTTCTTCCACTCCGACTGGCAAGAGGGGAGGACTTGGGTTCAAATCGCATTTCAATTTCATTTATTTTTTCATGTTTTATTTTCTACATCAAGGTGGGTTTTCACCAACGCGATTTTTGCCGCGCGACAGAGGTCGCATTGGTGAAAATCCACCTTTATCTTTGCATCAAGGTACGAGTAGGTATTGAGTATGTTACCATATCGACACACTCCGACTGGTATACAACCTCAGTGGTGCAGTTGTTAAAGCGTTGGACTTTGGATCTGGAGGTTGGAGGTTCGAGTCCAAGTCAAGTCATAAAATTTATCTAGGTGTAAAAATCGGGGAACGATATTTGTGACAAGCATTTAAATACATAATATTATGTTTAACACGATTAAAAATTCCTTCCACTCCGACTGGCAAGAGGGGAGGACTTGGGTTCAAATCGCATTTCAATTTCATTTATTTTTTCATGTTTTATTTTCTACATCAGGGGTTCTCAAACTTTTTGGGCCGCGGTGCCCTAAATGACCGTTCAAAGCTGTGCGGTGCCCCTACAATGCCTAACCCATATGTGAAGGCCTAGCGCTTATAAGGCAGACGCGCTACCAACCAAGCTAACTAAGCTAGAAAAAAGTCTGTTTGATTTCTCTTTTTTTCTAGCAAAGGGACTATGGAAATTTAATGCAAATTTTTCAAACGGTCCCATTCATAAACTGCTATGGACATAAAGTTTCAACTTCTCTAATAAAAGTGTAATAAACAAAGCTAACTTTGAAATTATTTTATCAAAGCAGCAGAAAGCATTTTATGTAGAAAGTCATTTTTCAAATGAGTGTAACAACACCTAAAGCGACAGCAGCCGGATCAACTCCGCGCACACACGAACGCTGTTTGCAAGCCAGTGTTTGTGGAAAAATGATTGCAAACGATGCGCGCTTGGTGTAACATTAGCTTAATAGTAACAGTGCAGCGCGCGTTTCGTCCTCGTTATGGTGTCCTTCTCGAGATTTTATGGGGCTAACCGAAGGCTGAAGTTTACGAAGATCGTCCGAGGACCCTTGAAGAATTGAAGCACAACATCCTACGAGAAATAGGCCGTGTACCGGTAGCAATGTTGGAGAAAGTAGAGAGGAACTTCAGAAATCGCCTCCATCAGTGTATCGAGAATGGCGGTCGTCATTTGAATCTGTTCCGCGAGAACTCTCGAACGTTTTGGTTGGTCTGTCATCAGATCGTCATTTTGGAATAGGGTGCAGTCGAGGGCCCTTCAGAAGCTTTTTTTTTCGAGAGAGTTTGCCAAATTGTCTACATTTCAAAGCGCCAAATGAACGGCATCCATTTCTGGAAATGGCCACAATGCATACAAATTTTCTTCTTTCTTGCACCCACCCACACATCTTATTCTCATCTAAACTTTGACAGTAAGTTTCCACTTTGCTTCTATGTAAAATTTACAAAGTTCTCCACACAAGCAGAGGGCGGTATGTAAATTTCTCACTAGTAGAAAGCGGTAACAAACGTGAACTTGGAAAGCTTTCCAGTTTGTTTACTTGATTTCGCTCCCGCGTTAATGAACTTCCCAAAGACAACACTGACTTTCCAGGACAAATACTTTGGTTTAACCCTTTCACCCCTATACTTATTTTAGGGTATTCAATACAATTTTTTTTACAGGCGCTATACCATACTGAAAGAGGGGAAATGAGCTTCAGAAGAGGAGAAATGGTCTCAGTTTTCGAAAGGAAAATACGACTTTGCTCTTAAAGTGTATCCAAACATAGTCGACCGGCCGTCGCGTCGATCGATGTTGTCGAGGGAGTGTGGACGTTTCAGTCGACATCGATCGATGGCCGGTGGACTATGTGTGGACACAGCTTTAAGCTGCGTTTACACTAGAGTAGATCAAGTCGAACGTCAGTAATCGACATAGACTGGGCTTAACAACAGAAAGTGAACGTTGGCCTAAAGACCAGAAGGATATTGGCTTGGCTTAAACTGCCTAAGGCTTGAAGATGTGATACTTGAGAAATGATAACGGATGAATTAAAATAAAATAAAAAATCCGTCAAGCCTGAGCATCGAACAAGGGACGGTTAGGTGCTGCTATGAAACAAAACCATGACACCGAAATGAAATTTTAGCTTAAGATTCTACTTTATCTACTTATCGCAGACTGTCACGAGAAAGCGTGAAAAAAATATAGAAAAATGTTGCAACTCTCGTAGTAAGCCTCGTAGAAATCTATAGTTTCAGCAATACACACATCAGCAATTCAGCAAAAGTCATGAGTTCCCGAGCCAGTTCGAATGTGACCTAATGCCCAAAAGGCAAAAAAGGAAAAAGGGTTCAATGAAACAAAGAAACACTAAGGGCATAATGGCATGTTGAAATTTGAAAACTAGTCCCATCCAAATAAACGGAATTTTCCACATGAAAGGTCCGAGCGGATATGAGCAGTTTAGCTATAGAAATTTTAATTAAAAAGATAACATCTATTATTCTATTCAACTTCCAACAATATCTACAGAAATAGAATGATTACCTTTAATCTGCTCATCCGTGTACACTAGGGTGCTAAAAATTCGGTACTTTTCCATTCAACGCCATTCTTCCATTAAAAGCTGTTAAAATAGATTCTTGTGAAAACAGAGCAGAAATCACAAGTACCTTTTTTCTCTCTGATGGTAGAAGGGAATTTCCTAGATGGCGGAAGACTGGCAGGGAATTTATTTGATGGAAGGGAGTCAGGGAGGGAATTTATCTGATGGAAAGGAGTCAGGGGAAGAGAAAAAGCCGGGCTTTCCATTTTCTCTTGAATTTTATCAACAAAAAAAGAGAGAAGAGAAAAAGAAAAAAAAGTTTCAACTCAATTTTAGAAATTTTCTCACGTAGGTGTGTAGTTTTTTTCGTAACAAGTCTTGGAGTCCCTATAGTGAAATAGGTATTATAGCTTAATGCTTGCGTTTGCCATTTTATCATTCCTAATTCCAAATGATTGATTTTATTAGCAGTAAAAAAATAAGGAAAGAGAAAAAAGAATCTGTCGTTGAGGTGGTGGTGACTTGGGGAGATTTGTGGGAGGTGTTTTCACTGATCGTTGAGAGAATACAAAAGAAATCGCAGCGGAGGAGCTTCTTGGCAATGGGTTCAAACAATTTGATCCTCAGAAGGTCCCCTAAGAATTTGAATCATTTAAATCGGTCGTTCGGCTTTCAAAAACGGATCTTCTGGCCTCCACACTTGACCAATTTTGTTGTGAAGCCAATTTTTCCTTTGGAGCAGCCTAATGGATTCATTCTGACCTTCAAAAACGGCCGTTTGGACTTCACACCCAGAAAACTTTGTCAGCTCTCATGGCGTAGTGGTCACTGCACTCGCCTTGCACGCGGGAGACCCGGGTTCCATTCTCGGCGGGGTCAAGAAATTTGTATCAAGCAAATGATTGACTCCGTGACTGGATGTTGCGGGGCCCACTCAGCCTCGTGAGGAAAATGAGGGCTTTCAAAAACGGATCTTCTGGCCTCCACACTTGACCAATTTTGTTGTGAAGCCAATTTTTCTTTTGGAGCAGCCTAATGGAATCATTCTGACCTTCAAAAACGGCCGTTTGGACTTCACACCCAGAAAACTTTGTCAGCTCTCGTGGCGTAGTGGTCACTGCACTCGCCTTGCACGCGGAAAACCCGGGTTCAATTCCCGGCAGGGTTAAGAAATTTGTATCATGCAAATGATTGATTCCGTGACTGGATGTTGCGGGGCCCACTCAGCCTCGTGAGAAAAATGAGTAGCTATGACATATAAATGCGCATAGCGACCGGTGCCAGCATGGTAGGTAAACATTGGATGTTAGGATTATTGAGATATTGGAAAAAATCCTACAATGCTGCAGTGAGCACCAAAGTTGTGATATAATAACACAAAGAAACTGCATTTACAACTTTGTTGCGACACGACGGCCAATTTTTCACTGTAAGCGGCGGTATTGATTCATTCTAACCTTCAGAGCCTCTAGCCTTCATACTCAATCAATATTGTAGCCCCCATTTTAACCCTGGGATAAACGTGGCCTCTGGCCTCCATGTCAATAGTGTGACCCTTATGTAACCCTGAGCGCGGCCCTACTGAATCAGTCTGGCTAATATAACCTCGTATTTTACACCCGTACCTACACACCACACACAAAGTCATAAAATGCTCACACTGTTCATATATTTTATAAATAAACCGGCGAACTGTTCTAGTTTTACCTCTATTAGAAGCATTACATATTACTAACCGACGGGAGAGAGCACACAGAAAAGTCGTAAAACCTCATGAATGGTGGTAGAAACATCGCGTGTATCAGTCAATTTAGAGCGAAAAAAGCTGTGGGGAGCAAAAAGTTCTGTTTCTTGCCAGGTAGACCGACCAGAGAGAGAGAGAGAGAGCTGACTGGCACACTGAGATCGGGGATTCCAACCTGCGGTCAAAACTACCTGATTATGGTCATTTTTGGGTCGGGTGAAAGCGACATCTAAAGTTAATATGGGAGGCAGAAAGTGAGTGCTTTTGTGATATTTTGGGGTCGAGTGAATTGGAACACATTCCTTCAGGTACACTCTATTTGTCAAGGGTAAAAGGTTTACCTTGCCCTTAGGTTCATTTAATTTTCTCAGTAGTAGGTACATATCACATTTGTATTAGTACCATTGGTCTAAACTAAACAGTGCTTTGTTGATTTATTTTTCAGTAGGAAATTTGCAGGATTCAAACGAAGGAACTGCAGTTCGAATTTCAGCAGCGAGTCTTCCTCCTCCTTCTGTCGCTAAACGCCCCTCAAACAAACAAAGTAAAATCGTTGAAATCAATTCAATTCCATAATGTTTGAACAATTTTTTCACCTTGGTCCATAATTTTCAAAACTACCCTGTTTTTTTCCAGACAGAGGGAACAGGAACAGTTAGCGCGGAGCAGGGAAAGGGAGACACAGAGAGAGGGAGCAGTTAGTGAGGAGGAGAGAGAGAGGGAGCGCGGACATTAATTTCCACAGTGATGAGTTAATCCTGTGGACAGATAGGGCTTTGCAAACCTTCATCCATCTGTTGGACCATTGTTTTCTTTTCAGAGCTGGACAAAAGAGTTATAGTTGTCTGTGGCCCGCCAACATCATGCAACATGTAATCATGAGAATTTCCAAAATTTAAGCCTCCTTCTTTAGGGTCAGTATGTCAACCCATTTTTTCTTGTGGATGTCGAATTAGAAGTGAGCAACCGAGTTATCCTTAAGAATCCTGAATGGAGGAGTTGCAAATGGGTAAAAATTATAAATAAATGGTCGATTCCTATGTAAAGAGTTGGGAAAAATCCAAATCTGAGGTCAAAATCTGTGGCCCGCAACATCATGCAACATGTAATCATGAGAATTTCCAAAATTTAAGCCTCCATCCTCTAGGGTCAGTATGTCAACCCCTTTTTTCTTGTGGATTTCGAATTAGTAGTGAGCAACCGAGTTATCCTTAAGAATCCTGAATTGGAATTAGAAAAATGCACATTTAGATTTATCTAATTTCAGTCCAGGATTCTCCATCAGAATTGCAATTTGGAGTAATCCGTATTCTGGAGAAAAAAAATGCATGAATGCTTGTCACAAATGTCGTTCCACGCTAAATACCCACACTAAATTTTATGACTTGACTTGGACTCGAACCACCAACATACAGATCCAGAGTCCACCGTGCTAACAACTAGATCACTGAGAAATGGGTCGTATTCTGCAGTTATCCGAAATTCAGCGTCACTTTGACAAGGTCCGCCCCGCTAAAATCTCATTTTGGCCCGCCAGGGTCTCTCATTTTGGACAGCCCTGTCCTACACCTCCACTTCCACTCATCCCCTAACACCAGGTGTCCACGATGCATGAATGCTTGTCACAAAAAATGTCGTTCCACGCAAAATACCCACACTAAATTTTATGACTTGACTTGGACTCGAACCACCAACATACAGATCCAGAGTCCACCGTGCTAACAACTAGATCACTGAGAAATGGGTCGTATTCTGCAGTTATCAGAAATTCAGCGTCACTTTGACAAGGTTCACCCCGCTAAAAGCTCATTTTGGCCCGCCAGGGTCTCTCATTTTGGACAGCCCTGTCCTACACCTCCACTTCCACTCATCCCCTAACACCAGGTGTCCACGTTCTCACACAGACATCACATCCATGGAGGTGGCGAGGGAATTTAACTCTCTACAACTATTTACACTGTGCAGAAAAAAATCTACAAAGTTAGAAATTACGTTTTTTTTTTACAAGTTCTTGATGTGGAAAGTTAAAAAAATAGTAGGTACCTAGATACCTATGTAGATAACAAAGTCTCTCTCTTTCTTTATAAGAGGTTTGATAGAGGGAACTGTAACTGCTAAGGTCTTATCGTCCCGAAATCGAAGAGAAAAGGAAGACAGGATAGGAGAAAGCCAACAAGTTCTTGATGTGGAAAGTTAAAAAAATAGTAGGTACCTAGATACCTATGAAGATAACAAAGGCTCTCTCTTTCTTTATAAGAGGTTTGATAGAGGGAACTGTAACTGCTAAGGTCTTATTGTCCCGAAATCGAATAGAAAAGGAAGACAGGATAGGAGAAAGCCAGCCGTTCCGAGAACGAACATTATCCGTTCGGGATAGAATCCGCCTCGGACATGCATCGAACCCGCGGCCTGGCGCTTATAAGGCAGACGCGCTACCAACCAAGCTAACTAAGCTAGAAAAAAGTCTGTTTGATCTCTCTTTTTTTCTAGCAAAGGGACTATGGAAATTTAATGCAAATTTTTCAAACGGTCCCATTCATAAATTGCTATGGACATAAAGTTTCAACTTCTCTAATAAAAGTGTAATAAACAAAGCTAACTTTCTAGCTCTTACTGTTGTTCACTATTCATTCATTTATATTTCCCAAGAGAGAAGGCGAGAGGGAGGGAGAGAGAAAATGAAAATAATTTAGTCTACCTATTGAAAGTAAAAAAAGAAAAATAAATACAGAGCCGTTTGAATTCGTCGCTCCCTTCTATCGTCACTTCTCACTTCCTTCTACCTGCTCGATGCTCTAATATCTAGTGATGGGCATCATCGATTATGCATAATCGATTATTTAAATAATCGTAATCGTATTCGATTATAGAAAAATAATCGAAATTAAAAAAAAAAATCATTAATGACTTTATTTTTCAACATTTATGCTTCCACTTTTCCTAACCTCTTTGAGAATCTTTAATAATCGATTGATCGATTATGAAAAATATTCGTAATCGATTATAATCGAAACTGCCCATCACTACTAATATCCACTCTTGAGCGGAGAGCATAGAGCATCCCACATAGGTACAAACTTCACGCCACTGGAGGTAAGAACTTCTTGTTTGAGTGTTAAGCTGTATCATCCCTATATGAACTACATGCAACGACATGGAAGAATGTTTTCACTGAATAAAATACTATCGCAACATGAGTGAAAAGATAAAGATACCTCTACTCCCTAATAGAAACACAGTGACGTTTGTACAAAGAGGAAGATAAGATATACAGGGTGTTCAAACTGTTCAAAGACACAGAACACATGCGTCTAATGTAGCAGTTGTTTCATGGCTATACGAAATAAAAACGGCGGTGGAACACTCATCTTGAAAAAAAAAAAGACAGGAATGCTCCAAATTTTCGGAGTCCTACCTACAGTAGAGGAGAAAAATGAATCTCGAGGGGGGGAGGCCTAGCCCTGAATAATTTGACTTATGAATCTATGTAATTCAATAAAACTTCCTTTAAACTCAACTCAACTTCTTTTAAACTCAACTTATCTTTATTTAATCATGTTAACGGTCAGCGACAGCCTCTCAAAATGAGGCACTTGACATTGATAAATTTATATTCCTGTGTAATATGGTCAGCCACAAAACCAAACGAGCATACCCACCCGTCCTGTAAGCGAGTTCGATTCCCGCCCTCCTAGGAGAAAGCCTTCTCGTATCCTGCCCCCCCTCTCTCTCTCTCTCTCTCCCTCTCTCTCTTCGACTTCGGGACGATAAGATAAGACCTTTGCTGTTACAGTTCCCTCTATCAAACTTGTATTGCAGTTTATAATTTTTTTGGTACTTTTTTACAGTACCCTATATCAAATTTGTATCTACATTTTTAAGCGAAGTGAAACAGAAATTATCGTTTTTGCTCTTGGGGGGGAAATGAACTTTTTAACTTGGAAGGAATTAATCAAACAGGGTTAAAAGTTAAACACGACCCCAGTGCGGGGGTTGCCCGACCATTATGTATTTAATTTGCTCCCGAACTAAATAGCTCCACTTTTAAAAGTAATTCCGCTAAAAAAGGTCAGCAGAACATTGTTATAAAAAAAAAACCTTGCTAATTTAAAACTTTGGTGAACCTTGATATTTTTTCCGTAAAAAAAAAAAAAAAAAAAAAAAAAAAAAAAAAAAAAAAAAAAAAAAAAAAGAAAAAAAACAAGAAGGAAGGCAAAAAAGCAAAATTTCTATTTCATTTCCCCTTATTTTCCGGATACGCCATTTTGTGTTGAGGGCGACGATATTCTCCATGAGGGCTATTTATATCATCCGTACTAATTAGGTGATTAAATACACAGGGTGGATCACTGAAGTTAAGCAACGATGCGCGTTGCTAGTAACCGGATGGGTGATCATCTGAGCTACCGCGTGTTGCTGATTTTGTTAGCCTTCCCGTTTTAGGCCTGGGTTTGAACCTATTCAAGTACATAGTACATACATAAAAATGGGTAACTTGACATTAAATGGTGAAACTTTTTTAACACCCTGTAAGACTTTTGAAAATCTCTGTAGTTTATGTGAGTGTGTCATGCGTCAGTAACATGACTATTTTAGCCTGCTGTCGACTGTAATATGAATACATTGTAATGTGAATACAGCTGACATTATTATAATTATGTATTGTGACAAGATGAATAACTGCCTACATGCTAACATAGGAAACTAAAATGACAGCGACACGGGCACTCCACTTGCAAAAGTTAAAGGTCAAATATAAAATGTAAAAAAAAAAGAAAAAAAAAACTTTGAAATTATTATTTATGCAAATTCATTTTATAAATGCTTTACATTTTATAAATGCTTTACATTTTACAAATGTTTTACATTTTATAAACGTTTTCCATGTTAATGCTCAATATTCAGGAGATCCATTAATTTGTGTACACTTTCCTGTAAATCCTGGGAGAGAAAGAGATTTTAGAAAGAGGAGAGAGCGAGAGAGAGAGAGAGAAAGAGAGAGAGAGAGAGAAAGGGAGAGAGAGAGAGAAAGAGAGAGAGAGAGAAAAGGGGAGAGGATCGTAAAATTCATACCGCTTTGTATAAAGAGAAACAAGAAAGTGTGATGAAGAGAAAGGGAGGGAGAGGGAGAAAAATAGCGAGAGAAAGACCAGTTGTAACATACTTGTAGTGAGATAGGAAGGAAAAGAGAGAGGGTATGGAGGAAGAAGAGAGAGAGAGAGAAGAAACATAATATCCAAGACATACCCGGTTGGGATAAGGGGAAGAGGAGGAAAGGGAGGGGGAGAGACATGGAACAAGATGAATAACTGCGACACGGGCACTCCACTTGCAAAAGTTAAAGGTCAAATTAATATAAAATGTAAAAAAAAGAAAAAAAACTTTGAAATTATTATTTATGCAAATTCATTTTATAAATGCTTTACATTTTACAAATGTTTTACATTTTAACATTTTATAAACGTTTTCCATGTTAATGTTCAATATTCAGGAGATCCATTAATTTGTGTACACTTTCCTGTAAATCCTGGGAGAGCAAGAGATTTTAGAAAGAGGAGAGAGCGAGAGAGGGAGGGAGAGAAGGGAAGAGAGGAAGAGAGAGGGTCGTTAAATACAAACCGCCTTGTAGAAAGAGAACAAGAAATAGAGGAGAGGAGAGAAGAAGAAGAGCAAGAGAGAGAGAGAGGAAGAAGAGAGAGAGAGATAAAGAGAGAGAGGAAGAAGAGAAAGGGAGAGGAAGAAGAGAGAGGAAGAGGAGAGAGAGAGAGAGAGAAGAAACATAATATCCAAGACATACCCGGTTGGGATAAGGGGAAGAGGAGGAAAGGGAGGGGGAGAGACATGTGGAGAGGGAGGGGAGGAGAATAGTTTGGCAGTGTTGGCTGAGTTGACATCATTGGCCTATTGTTTTTAATGCTGATGGGCGTCCCCATCAGGGCCGGTGGCTAGGGTTTGTTTTGGCCCCATGATCCCGAATATCAATGATGAACGTAAAGCAGATCCCAAACTATGGCTACTGACATAGCCTGAACAGATTCATACTACTTTTGAACTTTTTTTTTTTTTTTTTTTTTTTTTTTCCAAAATTCTTTGGTCTTACCTAAGTACTTTAGATTGTACCTATGGGTTCCCTTCCAGGCGACATAGATTGAATTCTGAGGGTTCATGGCCATAAAACAAGATTTCCTCAACAACAGAGTGTAATGAGGGTTGAGGGCTCACACTTTACTTTCTACTGGAGAGTTGGAGAGGTATACCTGTGCAGTCTTCTTCTTCTTCTTCTTCTTCTTCTTCTTCTTCTTCTTCTTCTTCTTCTTCTTCTTCTTCTTCTAAAAAAGGTATAGTGATAAATAATAAAGTAGATAATTAATAAAGAAAAAAGGTAGTGATAAATAATAAAGATAGATAATTAATAAAGAAAAAAGGTAGTGATAAATAATAAAGGTAGATAATTAATAAAGAAAAAAGGTAGTGATAAATAATAAAGATAGGTAATTAATTACCTTGGATACTTTTCCCTGGGTATCCATATTTCCGAAGAAAAAAATTGTTTTCTTAACAAGAGCAAAAGAAACGTTATCTGTTCTATGCATTTTTCTGGGTATCATCCATACCTTTTTCACACAAAAACCAATATCTATTACTTTGGCAACATAGAGCTCGTTTTCTTCTTTCTTTGAAGCCACAAGAATATTTATCATGCGAATAAATTGCAAATATTGAAGAAAGAAAGAATTTGCATAAGAGTCGCTAAATTCGCTTGCCTCCAAGCCAATGGATTTGAATAAAACATAGAAATAATAATAAATAATGCTTTATTTGGTAAAAGAAAATGAAAAGAAGGGAAAACACTTCATCTAGTTTTTTTTTTTTTTTTTTTTTTTTTTTTTTTTTATGGGTTCCGTTCCAGGCGACATCGATTGAATTCTGAGGGTTCAGGGCCATAAAACAAGATTTCCTCAACAACAGAGTGTAATGAGGGCTCACACTTTACTTTCTACTGGAGAGTTGGAGAGGTATACCTGTGCAGTTAAGCGGAATACCGGCCTTCTTCTTTTTCTTCTTTGTGTGCCATGTCCATTGCTGGATGTTGGCGATCAAATTTTCTAAATCATTAGTAACCGCTACTTTAGCAAACAGTGTTGAATTAGATTCCTGGAGACCGGCCTTAAAAGAAAAACATTATCGTGCCGACCAGTTTCACCTGAAATCTCGCCTGGTGTGAACTTCACGTTCAATGTAAATTATGTCGCTGAATGCCAGCAAATATGCTCTGACCTGCGAATCACGACAGAATGCAGGTAGGTATGTGACAATGTCAGGGACCACACAACATCACTAGTCATCTTTATCTTTGCATCAAGGTACGAGTATGGAGCATGTTACCGCCAGCCTAGTTAGCTTGGTTGGTAGTGCGTCTGCCTTGTAAGCGCTAGGCCGCGAGTTCGATTCCCGCCCGGGGCGGATTTTATCTTATTTCCCCAGAGAGAAGGCGCGAGGGAGGGAAAGAGAAAATGAAAATAATTTAGTCTACCTATTGAAAGTAAAAAAAAAAAAAGATAGAAAAATAAATACAGAGAGCCGTTTGAATTTGTCGTTCCCTTCTATCGTCACTTCCTTCTATACCTGCTCGATGCTCTAATATCTAGTGATGAGCATAATCGATTAATCGATTATTTAAATAATCGTAATCGTATTCGATTATAAAAAAATAATCGAAAAGGTAATCGATTATGAAAAATGATCGAAATTAAAAAAAAAAAAATCATTAATGGCTTTATTTTTCAACATTTATGCTTTTAAATCCACTTTTCCTAACCTCTTTGAGAATCTTTAATAATCTATTGATCGATTATGAAAAATATTCATAATCGATTATAATCGAAACTGCCCATCACTACTAATATCCACTCTTGAGCGGAGAGCATAGAGCATCGAGCATCCCACATACAAACTTCACGCCACTGAAGGTTAGAACTTCTTGTTTCAGTGTTAAGCTGTATCATCCCTATATGAACTACATGCAACGACATGGAAGAATGTTTTCACTGAATAAAATACTATCGCAACATGAGTGACAAGGCTGACACCGGGATTACATTATGTATTGTTTGGGGTTGTGGTCTTCGGATTGGAAAGCTGGGGTTAGGGTTGGGGCTGGGGTACTTTCTCTCCAAAGCTTGCATTATAAATTATGCACTCCTCCATTCAGTCTATTCAACTAGAACATGTGGGTACCTATTTGAACGAACGAAGTTCTTCTCGACGATTTTTAGTTCGTCTATCTGTTTGTTTGTTTGTTTGTTTGTTTGTTTGTTTGTTTGTTTGTTTGTTTGTTTGTTTGTTTGTTTGTTTGTTTGTTTGTTTGTAACTCCTCAAACGCAGTTTAATCGCCTGCAGAAATACGGGCGATGTCGATTGTCTTCAATAATTTCACTGACAATGTGGTGTAGAGTTGTTGATGCTGCTTTACACTAGATTTTCAATCTTGTCATCTCGTCTTGTCAGGCAAAATCTAGTTCATAGATATCTAGTCAGTCAGATACCTAAAGTCCTGACAATAGAATCTGGTTAAACATGCAATTTTGATGAGATTAAAACTTCTGTCGATGTCGTCACGTTTTCATCACGGGTGAATTTAACTCCAACAAGGCTGACACCGGGATTACATTATGTATTGTTTGGGGTTGTGGTCTTCGGATTGGAAAGCTGGGGTTAGGGTTGGGGCTGGGGTACAACATGAGTGAAAAGATAAAGATACCTCTACTCCCTAATAGAAACACAGTGACGTTTGTACAAAGAGGAAGATAAGATATACAGGGTGTTCACCTCATCTACTCCCTAATAGAATTTATTCTCACTGACATTATTGGTAACCTTTCCTGGACGTTAAAAAAATATAATGATAATAAGAAAAAAAAATATATATTCAAGTTATTCTGAAGATCCAGTCCAGTTAGCGCGATAAAATATGCCCCCGGGCGATAACCCGGGGGCATATTTTATCCTGAACGGTTAATGTTCGTTCTAGGAACAGCTGGCTTTCTAATATTCACTCCCTTCCCTCTTCTTTCTCCGTTTCGGGACGATAAGATCTTAGCAGTTACAGTGCCCTCTATCAAATCTCTTGAGAAAAAAAGTTCCGAATTCCGAAGTCAATACATACATACAAGTTTGGCCCGAATTTTTTGCATGTGAGTGTACTGTGTTATCTGCTATTTAATTCATCAACTCATGTGAGAATGATGTGAGTTCCTATCAGAGCATTCAGAGCAGGAGTAGAGTATAGAGCTTACATACAATATGCATAGGACGAACTCTAGAACATGTGGGTACCTATATTTGAACGAACGAAGTTTTTCTCGACGATTTTTAGTTCGTCTATCTGTTTGTTTGTTTGTTTGTTTGTTTGTTTGTTTGTTTGTTTGTTTGTTTGTGTTGTTTGTTTGTGTTGTTTGTTTGTTTGTTTGTTTGTTTGTTTGTTTGTTTGTTTGTTTACCATGCTTTACTCTCGATCGGTTTGCCCGACTTGAAGACGACACCCAAAGAACATTAATTTGCTCTTTCGATTTCGACCAATGGTAACTCCTCAAACGAAGTTTAATCGTCTGCAGAAATACGGGCGATGTCGATTGTCTTCAATAATTTCACTGACAATGGTGTAGAGTTGTTGATGCTGCTTTACACTAGATTTTCAATCTTGTCATCTCGTCTTGTCAGGCAAAATCTAGTACTAAGATATCTAGTCAGTCAGATACCTAAAGTCCTGACAATAGAATCTGGTTAAACATGCAATTTTGATGAGATTAAAACTTCTGTCGATGGGTAAATATAATTATTATATGTGTATAACGTAGATCTAGGTATATCAGGTCCGTTTCTAGAATTTCAGCGAGGGGGGCCCAAAATTTCGTATATTGGCTTACGGAGGGCGGGATGCTTAAATTTTTAAGGTAAATAAAATGAAGTAGGTATATCACTACATTTATGTGTATAGGAGCAAAAAAAGGCCGAGGGTCTGGGCCCCTTACCCCCCGTTAAATACGACCGTGAGGTACATACAACCGTGAGGTACATACAACCGCGTGAGGTACATACGACCGTGAGGTACATACAACCGTGAGGTACATACGACCGTGAGGTACATACAACCGTGAGGTACCTACATACGACCGTGAGGTACATACAACCGTGAGGTACATACAACCGTGAGGTACATACGACCGTGAGGTACATACAACCGTGAGGTACATACAACCGTGAGGTACATACGACCGTGAGGTACATACGACCGTGAGGTAAGTACATACGACCGTGAGGTACATACAACCGTGAGGTACATACGACCGTGAGGTACATACGAAGCAAATAAGTACAATATAATTAAGTAGGTATGTAATAAATTAATAATATTATGTATCTACTTACCTACATAGATACTTAGGTAGCATATTAAGGAAGCACACGTTTTCCATTGAGTGAACATAGTTTGAACATTTTAGTTTCCATCTCATTGCACACTTAGAACAGCCAGGTCGCTTCTCATATTTAGTAAATTGTGAAAATAATTATCAAAGCACCTACATAAGTACGTACCTATCTATTATGTTAAGGCGGTCTCTTCCTGATCCCTGATGTGCCGCGTCCATTTTAGTTTAGGACTATTGCACTGCCACGTACCTATCTAACATAATCATCTATAGGTATACTATTTAAGTACATAACAGGTATTTTCTTAAACAAGTTTCTTTGTAGAGCATATGAGAGGAGAAGGAAACAAGGAAAGATGTGGAGCAGGAACGAAGAAGAGCCTGGAGAGGAAAAGGAAGAAGGTGAGAAAGAGGAAAAAGAAGTGATGGATATGGAGGAGAGGAGAAGAAGGAGAAAGAAAACAGGATAGTGAAGGAGAAGGAACTTTGGAAATAAGCAATCAGTGTTATCAGAAAGAAGAAAAATAAAGATAGAGAGAGAGAGAGAGAGAGAGAGAGAGAGAGAGAGAGAAAGAGGGAGAGAATAATAAAGAGGGAGAGAAGAATAAAGAGGGAGGGAGAGAGAGAGAGAAAGAAGAGCGAGAAAAAACTCTGTTCAAGAATAGATGGAAACGGGAAGGTGAGAGAAAGAAAGAATATTTTCCTTTATTCCTCCCTCTCTCTCTCTCTCTCTCTCTCTCTCTCTCTCTCTCTTTCTCTCTTTCTCTCTCTCT
>NW_007380465.1:0-859 GCF_000475195.1 Diaphorina citri
GCCCCGGGCGGGAATCGAACCCGCGGCCTAGCACTTACAAGGCAGACGCACTACCAACTAAGCTAACTAGGCTGGCTCCCGATTTTTAACTCCATTGTATCCTACAAATCTCAGGCCTGTCGCACATTGCAAGCGTAGTCGCGCGACTCAGTAACATGAAGTCGCCTGAAAAACCAAACCTATAAAAATCTTGACCTTGTTTGGTCAAGTAAATAAAATGATAGAGATTTGAGAGTCAATTAAGAGTCTATCATTTTCCATAGGTTTGGTTTTTTCAGGCGACTACGCCTCCAATATGCAACGGGCCACACATAAAATCTTCGCCCAGTACAAAATATCGTATCGTAAAGAGGCGGTTTAAGAACACACGACTATGGGCTATTCCACGAACGAATTCCGAGCGCGTAGTGAGAAATTGTTCATAGAACCTTGATGTAAAACCTTTGGGTTTTTATAAAATGCCCCCTCTCAGTAGCTACTTCTCTCAGACGTCTCTTTAGTTACGAATTCTTACATCTAAACATAAATATCTGCTATTATCTACAGAGAACAATAAAAATAATAATAGTTGTGAGAAGTGAGAACTAATAAAAAGTAAATTGGAGTGAAGAAGGCATAGGGCGACTGAAAGATGAACATCTCTAGGAAATCTTTCTGTTTTAGGATACGTATTCTTTTCTTGTTAAAATTATTAAGCATTGATCTTTGCTAAGTTGACCATACAATCACACGAGAAGTTTTAATTTGACATACCTAATAGGTATTTTCATCTACCTACATTTTTATTTTTACTTTTCAAACTTCAAAATTTGAAAGATAAATATCTATAAGTATTTAAAGTAGTAAACGAAAAATATAT
>NW_007380465.1:3066-27146 GCF_000475195.1 Diaphorina citri
CTCAGTCCGCGGACTGGATTTATGAAAAAGCTCAATCGCCGAAATCGGCCATTGAACATCATGAGAGAGAAGAATAAACTCACTTCACGGAGTATTACATTAATTAGAATTACTTTATCATGGACACACGTTGCTATGTTGAAAGCCCAGAAGAGGTAATGAAACAATAAGTTGGAAAAAAAAATCAAAGCTAATTTATTTTTGATTGAAGACGCGGTAACTTTGTGGAGGTCGATTTTACCCTTTAACCCCATTACTCTGAAGTAGTAGGTATTCATTTTCCATACAACCCAATAGCTATTTTATTCTGCTCAAATGGAATCCCTCATATTACACGTTTCCCCGTACACAGAAGATCTACACTTGGAAGATGACACCTACCCGGGCATCGAACCCCTACCCTCCCGCTCCGTAGCCACTCTCTCTCCCCTGAGGGGACGTCGAACGCAATCCTGGTGCTGTGCCAACATCCCTCTGAGGACACTGATGTCTAAGGCAGCCCATATTGACTGAGGACTACCTCCTGGGAAGATCAATATTCTGCCCTCATCCTTCTCTAGTAAATGCTTTGCTTGTAGTCTTTTGTCAATTTGTGTTTGTCTCTAACTGTCTGTGAAATTGTGTTTCTGAAGGTAGAAACACACCACTATCACGTCACGTGAGCTCATGGGAAGTCAGAAGGATGTGGTTCAAAGACTTGAAAGTTCTCCCACATTATTTCGTTCTTGTTACGTATTCGTAAAACACGTAACAGTAGGTGATTTCGTTCATGATAGCTACACTGCCACTGCCCTCACGTCACGTGTGCTCACGTGATAGTGTGTTTCTACCTCAATATGTACCGTGTCCTTGTGTGTTTAACCAAGCACCAGTTAAGCCTATGTTCTTGTACCTTGTCTAACCAAGCATTACTTAAACGTTACTGTTTTTTCTTCTTACCTAGTTCTCAAAGTTTGCATGAATATTTTTTGGGATTTGAAGATGGACCAATCAGTGGGTAAAAAGAACACTGACCTACGAATATATCTATTCTGTAATGAGCTATATACCATATTTTTAACGCCCACGTGTTTAACTTTTTAAGTTTTCAAGTGTTCTTTAGGGTGTATTTCACTAACATATTACCAAAGACTTGGCTCCTATAGGGAGGTCTTCAAAGCCTTAGGTCTTTCGATCGGTAGGCTTATTAATTTCTGTACAGAGAGTTACCTAGGGCAATTACATAAATTATCTTTTGCTTGTTTTTATAATCTTTTGTGCACATTTGGCCCAACTTGATTTATTCAATGTTTTTCGTGTACTTTCAGATTTCTCGTTCTAATACCTACTTATTAATTTCTGTACCCTAGGGCAATTACATAAATTATCTTTTGCTTTTTTTTTATAATCTTTTGTGCACATTTGGCCCAACTTGATTTATTCAATGTTTTTCGTGTACTTTCAGATTTCTCGTTCTAATACCTACTAATTTCTTTTTAATCCTTACTTATAGGCCCTTGGAGATCGCAATAGTACGTGATAATCTGCCTTTCTCATTGAGATTAATACATATTCGTACATAGTTCCTGATTGTTTCTGTGTTTTTGATTAATTTAACCCTTATGGTGGATTTCACCAATGACTTAATGGGAGAATTTTTAATCGTCCAAAAAGGAGCTTTTAATAATCCTGATTAATTTAACCCTTATGGTGGATTTCACCAATGACTTAATGGGAGAATTTTTAATCGTCCAAAAAGGAGCTTTTAATAATCCAAAAAGGATTTTTTTAATGATTCCAAAAGGAGGAGTTTTCAAAAAATCCTGTTTAGATCATTATTTAAAAACTCTTTTTTGGATCTTTAAAAGTTCTCCCATTAGTGAAATCTTTGATTAAGTCATTGGTGAAATCCACCATTAATATTTTTTTATTGTTTGTGTTGTATGTGACTAATAAGACTATTGTTTCCATTTTGAGGAAGACAGGATACGAGAAAGCCAGTGTCGTTCCGAGAACGAACCTTATCTGTTTAGGATGAAGTTCCCCCCTGACCTTATCTGTTACCTGACCTTGTCTAAAGTTCGACCCGGGCGGGAATCGAACCCGCGACCTAGCGCTACTCTCCAAACTAACTAGACTGGCTAAAAAGTTACCTAATATCATATATGTCTTATCCCTATTGTTGTATTGTTTTCAGAAATCCTGGATTCACCCACTGCTAAATCAATATCGGAATAGTAAGTTGCCAAATTCATTTCATAGGGGCACATTCCCAGGTTCTTCCGGGATAATAATAATAATAGTGCTTATTTATACTGCTCGCATAGGACTGAAAAGTCCCTTTACTCCAGCAGTAGGCTACTACTATTATTGTTGTCAAACTCTCAAATTATATGAGGATAAAATTCCATACCTCGGCTGGGATTGAACCCACGCCCTCCTGTTTACCAGGCGAGCGCCTTGACCACTACACCACCGAGGCACCGAATGTTGGTCGAGAGCGGAACATTTCTCTCTCGCAGTCTCTGCTTCCTGACGAAAACGAACCGGAAAATAGCCCATAACCTTCACGGGAGTGCAAGCAATAAGTTGACAAAGTTTCATAGCAATCGGATGAGCGGTTTGGCCAGGCATAAAGTTCGAACAAACACACACACACACATTCATTTTTATATATTAGATTTATTGCATAAAAAAAAATCTGACTCATGGCCAGCTACAGTGTACCTACATAGACTACATACCTACTGAAAAATTTCGCCTCCGGCGCTGAAGATTACACCTTTGCAAAATTCGCCTGCGGCGCCAAATGTTGCGTTTTCGATAGGTATCTAACTATGCTTCTTTTAAAAATATTTATATACCAAAATTTAGAAGGTCACAATATTTAAAAATTTCGCCTGCGGTACTGTTCCTAATTTCGCCCCTTTTCCTGTTAACCATTCATAGACTGAATAACTAAAAGCTTCAGTTTCATGTTTGTAAAAAAAAAGAAAAAAAAATCGGCTGCGGCGTAGTGGGAATAGGGCTCCCCTGAGGGGACGTCGAACGCAATCCTGGTGCTGTGCCAATATCCCTCTGAGGACACTGATGTCTAAGGCAGCCCATATTGACTGAGGACTACCTCCTGGGAAGATCAATATTCTGCCCTCATCCTTCTCTAGTAAATGCTTTGCTTGTAGTCTTTTTGTCAATTTGTGTTTGTCTCTAACTGTCTGTGAAATTGTGTTTCTGAAGGTAGAAACACACCACTATCACGTCACGTGAGCTCATGTCAATTTGTGTTTGTCTCTAACTGTCTGTGAAATTGTGTTTCTGAAGGTAGAAACACGCTACTATCACGTCACGTGAGCTCATGGGGAGTCAGAAGGATGTGGTTCGAAGACTTGAAAGTTCTCCCATATTATTTCGTTCTTGTTATGTATTCGTAAAACACGTAACAGTAGGTGATTTCGTTCATGATAGCTACACTGCCACTGCCCTCACGTCACGTAGTCAGAAGGATGTGGTTCGAAGACTTGAAAGTTCTCCCATAATATTTCGTTCTTGTTATGTATTCGTAAAACACGTAACAGTAGGTGGAAGACTTGAAAGTTCTCCCATAATATTTCGTTCTTGTTATGTATTCGTAAAACACGTAACAGTAGGTGATTTCGTTAATGATAGCTACACTGCCACTGCCCTCACGTCACGTGTGCTCACGTGATAGTGTGTTTCTACCTCAATATGTACCGTGTCCTTGTGTGTTTAACCAAGCACCAGTTAAGCCTATGTTCTTGTACCTTGTCTAACCAAACATTAAACCTTACTGTTTTTTCTTCTTACCTAGTTCTCAAAGTTTGCATGAATATTTTTGGGATTTGAAGATGGACCAAATTCAGTGGTGAGGTCGTGGTTATGTACAGAGTTAGGCGTGGATATGTCTGTCCCGGTGCAGCATGCAAAAGAGATAGGATCCCCTCATATCGTGATTTTTTCCTCACGATATGAGGGGCTCCTATCTCTTTAGTATGCTGCATCGGGACAGGCATATCCACGCCTGACCCTGTACATAACCACGACCTTCCTTTCGCAATTCCTCCTCTTCTGAAGCTCGGTTCCCCTCTTTGGGCGTGATCTGTATAAAACCATGGGAAATCCAAGATGGCGCGCCATCGGAACCGGTTTCGTATCAGCAAAGAAAACTTACCAATTTTTCGCCGGCATCCCAATCTGAGGTAACCCTTGACTTTTGGGAGTTGGGAAGATGCTCTCTTGGATTTCCAATGGTTTTGTACAAACACTACCATACCAACTAGTAAACTAAATGTATTTCCCTTTAAAAGAGGGGAATTCATCTCAAATCCCGAGAGAAAAATACCCGTAAGCTAGCAGGCAAGTGTGTAATAAACTTTGTTGACTTTGTCTTCCTAACCTCCCACCCCTCAGTTAATTTTAAGTCAAATATATTTTATTAAAGAATTTTATATTTTTACAGTTTTATGCTATTTTTGCGTTTTTCGTCCATTTTTCCATTCGTTTTACATAAACTCTACAGATTAGATTTTGAATTACTTTGAAATCGGCGAGCGTAGATCAGGCCAGACCATTGAGCGTTGCAGGTGGATGCTAAATGTTCATTTGAAAAAAGAATTAAAGAACAAGAGAACAAAATGTTTTATCTGTTCAATAAATGTAAACATAAAATGAGAAAAAAAGGGTTTTATTTCTAAATTGACTTCCACTAAAAATAAATTTGGAGGAAATAAAAATATACACGCGACTTCTAATTCTAAACAAAACAAAGAGTTCTCACTAAAAATAAATTTGGAGGAAATAAAAATATACACGCGACTTCTAATTCTAAACAAAACAAAGAGTTCAAATAAAAAGTGTTAGCTAAATCTATATGCGACTTGCCAAAGTCCAACAGTTTTGTAGTAATAATAAAATTAATAAGGTACACATGGGAAATATATCTAAAATAATCTGAATTATAATATAATTTTCTTATTTAGTGAAAAATGCCACGAAAGAAATGAAATCTTTTATTATTATTATTATTTATTTATTTATAGGTATACCTGTACATACCCACGAGCCACGACCTTTTTTTTTCGCAATTCCTCCTCTTCTGAAGCTCGGTTCCCCTCTTTGGGCGTGATCTGTACAAAACCATAGGAAATCCAAGAAACCATAGGAAATCCAAGAAACCATAGGGAATCCAAGAAACCATAGGACATCCAAGAAACCATAGGAAATCCAAGATAGTGCGCCATCGGAACCGGTTTCGTATCAGCAAAGAAAATACAACTTACCAATGTTTCGCCGGGATCCCAATCTGAGGTAACCCTTGACTTTTGGGAGTTGGAAAGATGCTCTCTTGGATTTCCAATGGTTTTGTACAAACCCTACCACACCAACTAGTAAACTAAATGTATTTCCCTTTAAAAGAGGGGAATTCATCTCAAATCCCGAGAGAAAAATACCCGTAAGGTAGCAGGCAAGTGTGTAATAAACTTTGAAGACTTTGTCTTCCTAACCTCCCACCCCTCAGTTAATTTTAAGTCAAATATATTTTATTAAAGAATTTTATATTTTTACAGTTTTATGCCACCAACTAGTGAACTAAATGTATTTCCCTTTAAAAGAGGGGAATTCATCTCAAATCCCGAGAGAAAAATACCCGTAAGGCAGCAGGCAAGTGTGTAATAAAAACTTTGTTGACTTTGTCTTCCTAACCTCCCACCCCTCAGTTAATTTTAAGTCAAATATATTTTATTAAAGAATTTTATATTTTTACAGTTTTATGCTATTTTTGCGTTTTTCGTCCATTTTTCCATTAACTCTACAGATTAGATTTTGATTACCACCCTTGATCAAACTTTATTTTGTATTTATATGTATATACTTTTTGTTACCATCTGTAAATAAAGTTTGATCCAATTGTGTAATTATTGAAATCGGCGAGCGTAGATCAGGCCAGACCATTGAGCGTTGCAGGTGGATGCTAAATGTTCATTTGAAAAAAGAATTAAAGAACAAGAGAACAAAATGTTTTATCTGTTCAATAAATGTAAACATAAAATGAGAAAAAAAAGGGGTTTTATTTCTAAATTGACTTCCACTAAAAATAAATTTGGAGGAAATAAAAATATACACGCGACTTCTAATTCTAAACAAAACAAAGAGTTCAAATAAAAAGTGTTAGCTAAATCTATATGCGACTTGCCAAAGTCCAACAGTTTTGTAGTAATAATAAAATTAATAAGGTACACATGGGAAATATATCTAAAATAATCTGAATTATAATATAATTTTCTTATTTAGTGAAAAATGCCACGAAAGAAATGAAATCTTTTATTATTATTATTATTATTATTATTATTATTTATTTATTTATTTATTTATTTATTTATTTATTTATTTATTTATTTATTTATTTATAGGTATATGGAGGGAGACCTTTTTCAAAGAAAATGTTCATTGTAACAAAAAATATCCGTAGCTAATCTTTAGGTATAAAATATCGTATCATTACCTCAGTAAATACTTCTCCACCATTACGTATGTTCTTTCATGGCATTACTCCACGGATTAAAAACTAAAAGAAACTTTGTCATCTAAAATCTAAAACCAAAACTGTCAAATTAAAAGTAAACATTGAAATCAAAGAAACTGAGATCCTATAACCTTACTGTTTTTTCTTCTTACCTAGTTCTCAAAGTTTGCATGAATATTTTTGGGATTTGAACCGATTTTTAACTCCATTGTATCTCACAAATCTCAGGCCTGTCGCACATTGCAAGCGTAGTCGCGCGACTCAGTAACATGAAGTCGCCTGAAAAACTAAACCTATAAAAATCTTGACCTAGTTTGGTCAAGTAAATAAAATGATAGAGATTTGAGAGTTTATAAAGAGTCTATCATTTTCCATAGGTTTGGTTTTTTCAGGCGACTACGCCTCCAATATGCAACGGGCCACACATAAAATCTTCGCCCAGTCGATTTGAGAGTCAATGAAGAGTCTATCATTTTCCATAGGTTTGGTTTTTTCAGGCGACTACGCCTCCAATATGCAACGGGCCACACATAAAATCTTCGCCCAGTACAAAATATCGTATCGTAAAGAGGCGGTTCAAGAACACAAGACCATGGGCTGTTCCACGAACATTTTTCTGAGCGCGTTGTAAGAAATCGTTCCTAGAACCTTCGTGTAAACCCCTTGGGTTTTTATAAAATGCCCTCTCTCAGTAGCTACTTCTCTCAGACGTCTCTTTAGGTACGAATTCTTAAATCTAAACATAAATATCTGCTATCATCTACAGAGAACAATAAAAATAATAAATAATAATAGTTGTGAGAAGTGAGAACTAATAAAAAGTAAATTGGAGTGAAGAAGGCATAGGGCGACTGAAAGATGAACATCTCTAGGAAATCTTTCTGTTTTAGGATACTTACATATTCTTTTCTTGTTAAAATTATTAAGCATTGATCTTTGCTATGCCATACATCCATAAAATCACACAAGAAGTTTTTACTTGACATACCTAATAGGTATTTTATGGATTTTCATCGACCTACATTTTCATTTTTACTTTTCAAACTTCAAAATTTGAAAGATAAATATCTATAAGTATTTAAAGTAGTAAACTAAAAATATATTTCAAATTGATCTTGGTCCGAGATAGGTATTGCAAAGAAAAAAAAAAAAAAAAAGCACACCGAAATCCAAGCATAGAGCCGAAAAAATTTCGACCTCGCCGGGAATCGAACCCGGGATCTCCGGAGTGATACCCATTCGGCCACGGAGGTTCCTCTGGCGGTGAAACAGTTTTTTAACACTTAACCTGTTCGGTCCCCCAGGGTTCATACATCGAGGTGTAAGCGTACTACCGAGACAGACGTGTGGTCTATTCACAATCGAAATCCAAGCATAGAGCCGAAAAAATTTCGACCCCACCGGGAATCGAACCCGGGATCTCCAGAGTGATACCCATTCGGCCACGGAGGTTCCTCTGGCGGTGAAACAGTTTTTTTTAACACTTAACCTGTTCGGTCCCCCAGGGTTCATACATCGAGGTGTAAGCGTACTACCGAGACAGACGTGTGGTCTATTCACACATACAATATTCATAGAGCGATATCCGGGAGGCCGGAAGAAGCTGGATGAGTCCATACAGGGTGGAGAACTGTTTCAGACTTTTGTGTTCAACCCGGTATGTGCCTATCTGTTCTAAATGTACCTATTTGCGTAAATTCGATATGAATCATTCAAGTGATCTATTGAAAGCACAAATCACCTTTCAGAATGCTTTCATTATTTTTGGTGCTTCCCGTATCTGAGACTATTTGCATTGTAACGAAAATCTTACCCTAAATTAAGGCTTCACATTTCGGCCCCGATTATTGTCTTGGGTCAGAATTTCTCAATTTTACGTCCTAATTTCGATATGAATCATTCAAGTGATCTATTGAAAGCACAAATCACCTTTCAGAATGCTTTCATTATTTTTGGTGCTTCCCGTATCTGAGCCTATTTGCGTTCTAACGAAAATCTTACCCTAAATTAAGGCTTCGCATTTCGGCCCTGATTATTGTCTTGGGTCAGAATTTCTCAATTTTACGTCCCAATTTCGATATGAATCATTCAAGTGTTCTATTGAAAGCACAAATCACCTTTCAGAATGCTTTCATTATTTTTGGTGCTTCCCGTATCTGAGAAATAACGTAGGATTGACTTCAAATTTATAACAAAGACTTTACAAGTTGGATCCCCAAGTTTTCAACTTGGATCATCTTCGCCTTTTCTCAAGTTCAGATGGGGTCGGCGTTTGTCGTCGGCCTCTAAATCAGCTTTAGAGTGATCGCTTTGAGGCCAACTGGTTTTGGCTAAACAAATTTTTCCGAGTGGATGCCCTTGGCACTCATTCTGTACTATTTCTTTAGCAAGGGAGATTCAGGCTGGTATACTCCCTGTTTATAGCCCCCCAGCCAGACTAAGCTGGTCTACTCCCTGTTTAACGTTCCCCAGCCAGACCACGTCTTAACAACTTGGATATAATTCGAAAATGTTTCCCCTAAAAAAAAAAAAAAAAAAAAAAAAAAAAAAAAAAAAAAAAAACGTTCTCCGGCAATCAGACGTTCTATTCTACTGTTATACAGGTGAGAACCGTTTTTACTTTCTATTACTACAGTTATGGCGAAGCTACACTAGTAATGAGAAAGTATTACAATCTGTCTAAATTTTCAAAATCGAGAAATGGGTAGAAAATGTAGAAATATCCGTTTTGGGGTCCCCTGACACCACTGAGGTTGGTACGAATTCCTGTTATTAACATGAAAATACATAAAAGGAAAAGCACAGCCAAGTTGAAATTGAGAGAAGGTTGAAGGAATTGAGATTCAGCATTTTCAGCAGACACGAAAAAAACTGGGAATGCAGACTTGGCTTTAATTTTCTGACCTCACCACTTTTACAGGCCGACATTTTTGGATAGGAACTTGGCCTTTTTTTCCACATCTGTGTTTTTGTGGGTATTGACTACAAGAGAAAACTATTTTTTTTTTTTTCAATGGCTTTCTTTTAAGTGGCAGGGTTCTCCTGGAGGAGCTCTTCCACCCAACCACTAATTCCCTTTTCCCCCCACTTCTGATAACACAGAACCCGTGTCTGGACAACCGGCACGTGAAGATTTGGTCGCACAACAAGTCCTGCGATCAGCTGCCCCAGTAGACTCTGGGTACAGCATAGCCCCTCATCACTCCGGTGTCTATCCTGTTCATGAACCTCTGTATACAGCTTGGAAACATATCTGGCGAGTCAAGGTGACGTCTACTGAAGAGTACCCGCATTTGAGACCCGCCCGACTGAGAAGAGGTAAGGATAGGTGTGAATGAGGGTCCTTTAACGTAGTTACTTTTAAAAACATGAGAAAAATCTGCACATGAACCCCTTGTCTAATCTAAATCATGATTTGGTTGGGTGGAAGAGCTCACTGTGTGAGAATCCTGCCATAAAGCCTTAAAAAAAAAAAAAAAAAAATATTTGTGGTGAGCTGAGGTCTTCTCTTCACAAATATTTGTGGAAAGTTTTTTTTTAATGAACTTTTTAGGATTGTATCAATATGTACATACATTTTTTTTTTTTTTTTTTCAACATTTATCCTTTAAATCACTACATGAGTTATACAACGATGCCAGACCAAATCATCAAGCAGCCCAAGACACGTGTTTCGTCTGCTTGGTGATTTGGTCTGGTTTCGTTGTATAACTCATGTAGTGATTTAAAGGATAAATGTTGGCAAAAAAACCAATATACCCCTACCAACAGTCCCGACCCTATTAAAATTGACTCAACCTTGTCTTACGTGAGAACCATAGGCCTTTACATCAATAACCAAGGGCCTTTACATCTATATTCTGTACATCAAGGGTGGGGTGGTAGAGAATGCCTTAGGCATTAACCCCACCCTTGATCAAACTTTATTTTGTATTTATATTTTGTATTTATATTGTTACCATCTGTATCTATATAAATAAAATTGTAGATTTGTCTGTACATTGCTTGGAATCGTGAAATTTTTAGTTATTCTTACTCCTTATGCATCCACGAGAACTCCTGTTTGGATCATTAAAATCTCCTTTTTGGATCATTAAATTTTTGCCCCATTAGTGAAATCTCTGATGAAGTCATTGATAAAATTTACCATTTCAATGTTTTCTTAGATGAAAAAGAAAGATACACTTACTTGATAGCTCTGCAAGAGAAGAATACGATTCTCTTGAGTTTCTTGTTGTAGAAGAAATAGTTGAATGACCATAGACTACCGTCTTCACTGAATGGATCTGAAGTTAGATCTGGATTGTAGCTGAAACAAATAACATTGGAATAAAATTGTTATGCTTTTTTATTATAGCAAGTTTCAAAAACCCTCACTAAAAAGATGAGAGACAATTGAGACATTTTTTTTTCAATTGTGTTAAGCATATTTAAATGCTTGTCACAAATATCGTTCCTCGATATTATTACACCTAGATAAATTTTATGACTTGACTTGGACTCGAACCACCAACCTCCAGATCCAAAGTCCAACGTGTTAACAACTGTACCACTGAGGTTGGTGACAATAGAGACATCATTAAAATAAACAAATGATAATAATAAATACTCTTTGTACATCTGTAGAAAGAAAAAGAAAGAACCAGAGATACTCACCTTACAATTAGACCATCGCGTTCAATTACAAGAATATGGAGGGGGATAGGTAAATAAGACAAAGGGAAGCGGATTGTAGCTGAAACAAATAACATTGGAATAAAATTGTTAAGCTTTTTTTTATAGCAAGTTTCAAAAACCCTCACTAAAAAGATGAGAGACAATTGAGACATTTTTTTGCGTGTTAAGCA
This sequence comes from Diaphorina citri, assembly GCF_000475195.1. Taxonomy (NCBI): domain Eukaryota; kingdom Metazoa; phylum Arthropoda; class Insecta; order Hemiptera; family Psyllidae; genus Diaphorina; species Diaphorina citri. The sequence continues at coordinate 14,434 of NW_007380465.1, forward strand.
TATTTAAATGCTTGTCACAAATTTAATATCGTTCCCCGATGATTACACCTAGATACATTTTATGACTTGACTTGGACTCGAACCACCAACCTCCAGATCCAAAGTCCAACGCGTTAACAACTGCACCACTGAGGTTGGTGACAATGGAGACATCATTAAAATAAACAAATAATAATAAATCCTCTTTGTACATCTGTAGAAAGAAAAAGGAAGAACCAGAGATACTCACCTTACAATTAGACCATCGCGTTCAATTACAAGAATATGGAGGGGGATAGGTAAATAAGACAAAGGGAAGAGACAAAATAGGTTTTCCGCAGTCAACAGTACACAAGGACAAGAAGAGTAGGAGGGTGCCAAATTCAGAAGAAAAGAAAGTAAAAATAAAATGAAATATGAATTGAAAAAGAAGAAAAAATTAATAGTTCATCCCTAAAAGGGGATTCAGCTAAAAAAAAAAGATTTGATAAACCTTTTCTCATTTAAGATACGTACTATTTTTTCAATTTATTTCCATATTCCATTTTTGCTTTTCCCTTACGAGAAACCTAAAGGAAAGAAAAAAAAAAGTTTGGCATCCTCCAGCCTCCCATCCAGTGTGTTTCGAGTTGCTTGACTTCGGTGATCGGAACGAGAACCGGTAGACCCAACTCGAAAACGGAGGGGAAAGTGCCTCCCCACCCCTATAGAACAGTTGCACTTGGGTGAGGTTCAAAGTCAGAGCAGGAAAAATGAGGATCAACGGAATCTCTTCTACGACTTCTAGATCCCGAGATAAATCGATTTTAAAAAATACCGGTAAATCACTCACGGCATACGCTCCCGTACACGATAATGTCCCGAGCAAAGCTTCCTCGCAGGCAACACATTAATGTGTTTGTGCCCAGACGTTCCTGCCTATTTCCTGAACTCTAACGTCACACGTTTTTGAACTCTTTCATTAGAACGGAAAATGAAAATTGAATTTTCGACATAGTAGGTACCTACATTTTTTTTTGTTTTTAGTTTTGACCTCATATTTGGATTTTTCACAACCTTTCGCGTAGAAATCGAACTTTAATTAATAAATTTCACCCAAATGCAACTGATACATTAAAGGGCAGGGTTGTGTTTCCCCTCACATCACCGTTGCTGCAGTGTTACCTGTAAATGTCACACTCAGGTAGGACTATTTCATCTTCCAGGGCGGCCCAGAGATGAGGGCGCAATGTGCGATACTGTTCCCCGGCCGTCGTGCTTAGGTTGCTATCGATAGCGTTCATCACCCACTGCGGAAAAAAATGGGGGAAGCAAGTTAAATAATTGTGTTGATTAAAATACCCGGGTTCGATACCCACAATCGACAAAGTTCAGCACGTCAGATGTCCCAGGTTCAATGCCCGGCGGGGTCGAAGTTTTTTCGGCTCTGTGCTTGGAATTCGGTATTTTTGTAGAAATAACACAAGGGTATACAAGGGTCATAAGTGCGGTTGGGGGAAGCAAGTTAAATAGTTGTGTTGATTAAAATACCCGGGTTTGATACCCACCATCGACAAAGTTCAGCACGTCAGATGTCCCAGGTTCAATGCCCGGCGGGGTCGAAGTTTTTTCGGCTCTGTGCTTGGAGTTCGGTATTTTTGTAGAAATAACACAAGGGTATAGAAGGGTCATAAATGCGGTCATTTATCTATTGGCTTGACCAAAAGTTTGGATTAAAATTGGACCTGGGACATCAAATATTAAGGATTGACATGCCTTGATTTAAGGAACTGAAATTTCATCAAAATCGGACCAGGCAATTGCAAGTTATAGTGGAACAAATATTTATTCAAACAAACATCTAAACCAAATGCAAAGCAGTTGAGTTTAAACATAGACCTCACTATCGTTCGGTCAATAATAAAATAAATTCACTCACAACAAGACTTGGCTCCTTGCTAAACTCATGACTTTTGGCGTCAGAGAAATCATAGTCCGGTTGGAAAGCCGAGTTGAGTGTGGCTATCAGATAGAACAGAGTTTTCCGACTGATTGTGTCACATAGAGGACTTTCCTCATCACCAGCGCAAGTTATAGTGGAACAAATATTTATTCAAACAAACATCTAAACCAAATGCAAAACAGTCGAGTTTAAACATAGACCTCACTATTGTTCGGTCAATAATAAAATAAATTCAAACTCACAACAAGACTTGGCTCCTTGCTAAACTCATGACTTTTGGCGTCGGAGAAATCATAGTCCGGTTGGAAAGCTGAGTTGAGTGTGGCTATCAGATAGAACAGAGTTTTCCGACTGATTGTGTCACATAGAGGACTTTCCTCATCACCAGAGATGCTGCGACTGAAATTCAATATAAATTACAAATAAGTTTGTACTCAACTCCTTTATTTTATTACTGTAATAGGTGTCAGGGAGACTGGTAATGAAGAAGAACCAATGAAATGAGCTCTAAGTTTTTCCTCCTAGTAAAATATGGATGGCCCAAAGAATATCTGTATAATTTTTTCATAAACTTTTTCTTTCTAACTCACCCTGTTTGAATATTAAAGTCTATAATATAATTCATTTTCTATAATTTTATGTAATGAGTGTGTTGAGGAGTAGGTATGTGTCATATCTATCCAAAATAAACAATGAGCTAAGTACAGAAGGGTTAACAGATTTCTTATTCAACTAAAATGGGCATCATGCCAGGGCCATACACACTACCAAGGTTGAAATTCAGGCACCTCTTCTGTCCTAAAAAAACTTTCTCTCTTGCCTAATTTCTCTTTTATTTTTAAGTTAAAGGTATGTACCTACCTATTTTTTTTTCTTCTTTTCTTAGAGGACACCTACCTATCTCATTATGTACAAACTCATTAGGAACTTGTTTATTAAGAGGTAAGTATCTAGGTAAGTAACTTACTATTATTATTATTATTATTATCTGTACAAATATGTCAAAGATTCCCCATACATTTCTTCTTGGAAGCAGGTTAAATGAACCTGGCAGGCAACCTAACCTTTTTTTTTTACAGATAAAAAGTTATTTATATTTTTAAAGTTTGGGAAACCGGGACTGAATTGTTTGCAATGTCATTTTATTTGTGCAACATGACTTTCCCTAGATGTACCCTGGCAATGTTTACGTACGTATTTGAAAACAGATAAAAAGTTATTTATATTTTTAAAGCTTGGGAAACTGGGACTGAATTGTTTGCAATGTCATTTTATTTGTGCAACATGACTTTCCCTAGATGTACCCTGGCAATGTTTACGTACGTATTTGAAAAACAAACAAACAAAAAAACATCATTAATATTTTATTTTCCTTATGCTAATATTTTACCACACTTTTCATTTCTTAGGTACTTTGGTACATAATTTTAACTATCTTTTCTTGACTTCTACAGACTAAAAGAAAAGTTTAATAGCAACCAAATAGTGTCTTGAGAGTCCGAGAGATTTGAACTGTTCACTTCTTGACTTTCCTTTACTGAATTCATGAATTGACCTTTACCTGTAATGTGAACGACCTGGAGATATTCCCAGGCCAGATTGAGGCGGTGAGAGGGCCTGCAAATCCTGCGGTGTTGTTCCTTGCTCCGAGTTGAACTTTTTGTAAAACTGCTTATCATTGCCTGCCATTTTACACGAGTAACTTTCAATCAAACATCATTATTATTTTATTTTCCTTATGCTAATATTTTACCAAACTTTTCATTTCTTAGGTACTTAGGTACATCATTTTAACTATCTTTTCTTGACTTCTACAGACTAAAAGAAAAGTTTAATAGCAACCAAACAGTGTCTTGAGAGTCCGAGAGATTTGAACTGTTCACTTCTTGACTTTACTGAATTCATGAATTGACCTTTACCTGTAATGTGAACGACCTGGAGATATTCCCAGGCCAGATTGAGGCGGTGAGAGGGCCTGCAAATCCTGTGGTGTTGTTCCTTGCTCCGAGTTGAACTTTTTGTAAAACTGCTTATCATTGCCTGCCATTTTACACGAGTAACTTTCAATCCTGCAGAAAAATAGAAAAGGGTGGAATACTAATGGTACAAACAATGGAGTTCATAGATTACATTGAATGATTTCAATGATACAAATGCAAAGAAATTTGCACTTGAATTTGTTTGAATTGGTTTTTATGATGGCCCCTCCAATTCTAAATCTTTTACTTGCCAAGATTTCAAAAGGGTTAGAAGTTCTGTAGGTTTAACCCGTGAGTACACGCACATAGGGAAAAAATCTCACACGCTCGGCAAAAACGGTAGAACTTGTTCAATATTGGCCCTAACCTGAATTTTAACTATCTTTTCTTGACTTCTACAGACTAAAAAGTTTAATAGCAACCAAATAGTGTCTTGAGAGTCCGAGAGATTTGAACTGTTCACTTCTTAACTTTACTGAATTCATGAATTGACCTTTACCTGTAATGTGAACGACCTGGAGATATTCCCAGGCCAGATTGAGGCGGTGAGAGGGCCTGCAAATCCTGTGGTGTTGTTCCTTGCTCCGAGTTGAACTTTTTGTAAAACTGCTTATCATTGCCTGCCATTTTACACGAGTAGCTTTCAATCCTGCAGAAAAATAGAAAAGGGTGGAACACTAACGGTACAAACAATGGAGTTCATAGATTACATTGAATGATTTCAATGATACAAATGCAAAGAAATTTACACTTGAATTTGTTTGCGCTGGAATACTAACGGTACAAACAATGGAGTTCATAGATTACATTGAATGATTTCAATGATACAAATGCAAAGAAATTTACACTTGAATTTGTTTGAATTGGTTTTTATGATGGCCCCTCCAATTCTAAAACTTTTACTTGCCAAGATTTCAAAAGGATTAGAAGTTCTGTAGGTTTAAAATCCTTATTTAAAACAAAAGCACCAAAATATTACCTTCCAACAATCTTGCTGTCACCAACATTGATACAAAGGGCTCGGTTGAGGGCTTCAAATCTAGCAGTCATCCTCTTCTTCTTCATCCACGGTAAAATCACTCCCGATGCCTGAATCCATCGCGTGAAACGGACTGGAAAAGAAACTTCAAATCTTGTACTCTCCAACAGCTTCATCTTGTGACCTCCACAAATAAATATTTAGGATAAAACCTTGCACAACAATTAAATATCTTAAAATAAACAACTAGATGATTACACAAATAAAATTAATTCGTGAGACTGTCTCTTTGAAAACAATTTATTCGAAACTCTTCATTTCTATTGATAAAGTTCTTGAACATTATTGTCGGATGAAGGAAGATGCCTTTTCTTCTCGAGTGGTACAAGTAGTAGAAGGTGTTAGACTTGGACAAGGATTTAGTTGTGTCCCTTGAGGACATGAGTATCACTTCTAAATCTTGGAGTCTTCAGGGGTTCGAACTGCAACTGTTTAAAAAAAAGTCGCTGAAATTACTTTAAATATAGTTTGAATTCATAAACAAACTTAATCTATCTTGAAAATATTACATAATTCTTCAAACAAAACGAAATACAAAGCAAAACCAGGTGTGAGATTTTTTCTCTACACGCTTGTACTGACGTTCGGATTTTTAACGCGTGTACTCACGGGTTAAAATCCTTACTTAAAACAAAAGCACCAAAATATTACCTTCCAACAATCTTGCTGTCACCAACATTGATACAAAGGGCTCGGTTGAGGGCTTCAAATCTTGTACTCTCCAACAGCTTCATCTTGTGACCTCCACAAATAAATATTTAGGATAAAACCTTGCACAACAATTAAATATCTTAAAATAAACAACTAGATGATTACACAAATAAAATTAATTCGTGAGACTGTCTCTTTGAAAACAATTTATTCGAAACTCTTCATTTCTATTGATAAAGTTCTTGAACATTATTGTCGGATGAAGGAAGATGCCTTTTCTTCTCGAGTGGTACAAGTAGTAGAAGGTGTTAGACTTGGACAAGGATTTAGTTGTGTCCCTTGAGGACATGAGTATCACTTCTAAATCTTGGAGTCTAACTAATTTTCCTTAAAAGAGTTATTTCTACTTTATTTAGAAAGCTTGAGAACTTTTATACAAACTGTTTATAGGGGGGTTGTAACAACGGGATTAACTGGAGGGTGAATCCGCGGATTTCTTTCGGTCTTCGAAATGTAGTTTATTGACCATAAAAACGAAATAGATCACTGCTAAAAGCACAAACCGATAGATACCTATTTAAATACCTAGTTAATACTTTTAATTAAAATTTATTAAATTCAAAAAAAAATTCTAAAATTTTCTCAAAACTTTTCTGTTTACTCATTCGGGGAAAAAAGAGTGAAAACTGCGCTACGAGGAGGTAGTGTAGTGGTGGATTCAAGCTTAATGTACAGAAAAAGTGAGACAGAAATTGACCAAACGAAGTGAGGTCTGAGTTTTTTTTTCAGCCATTATTTGGCATTTTGTACTTTTTGAGTTTTTTGTCTGATTCATTGTTGAACCACAGAGAGAGAACCATATTATCTATGAGGGGTCCTCTTTTACTGGGTCCGACTCGGAAAATTTAGATCATCCACCCCCTCCCCGTGTCACCGTTGTTCACTGTTTGGACACTCAGCCCCCCCCCTCGACAAAATCCTGGCTACGGACCTGAAACCATTTATTTTCTGAGGGCGCCCATAGCCCACAAAACAAAAAGAACCAATAAGAAAACTTAGCAAAATTTCATAGAAAGTATTGACGTGTATTCTAGACAATTACCGTAAATAAATTATTTGAGAGGTGTCTGGTGTCTCTGAACAGTTAAAATCACAACTTAAAACTTTCATCTTGCTTCGTTCGATTAAAAAGAGGCTTCACTCGGGAAATCCATTGGCATATCCGTCAGCTTTCAAACGCCTTGGAAATCAGCTTGTAAAATGCAGCGTTGCCGCGTTTTCCCCCCCACTTTTTTCAAGGGAGCTGACAACACTGTTTTGTATGCAGTTGGGGACTTGGTTGTGGTGCAGACCGCCAAGTGCTAAAATATACCTACTACTAAAGGCCCGCCCCCACTTGTCGCGAGTTTCATCCGGTTTTTTTCCCTTTTTTTGAATGTCCTGAGGTAATGTAATTTAATAAATGAGAATTTTCCCACTACAGACGACACGATTTTTTCCCCAAGTTTTGCTATACGTGCTACTAAAAGTCGCTTAACTACGCTTCCAATTATTAATGTGCGACGAGCTTAACCGACCATTCAGATTTCAGTGACTCACTGAAAGCCTCAGTGACAGTCAATGCCTCCTCTCACTCACCATATACCTACTACTAAAGGCCCGCACCCACTTGTCGCGAGTCCGCGAGTCTCATCCGATTTTTTTCCCTTTTTTCGAATGTTCTGAGGTAATGTAATTTAATAAATGAGAATTTTTCCACTACAGACGGCACGATTTTTTTCCCCAAGTTTTGCTATACGTGCTACTAAAAGTCGCTTAACTACGCTTCCAATTAATGTGCGACGAGCTTAACCGACCATTCAGATTTCAGTGACTCACTGAAAGCCTCAGTGACAGTCAATGCCTCCTCTCACTCACCCAGCTTGAATGGAACCGGGAATAGCCAGCAACACATATATAATTCATGCCAAGAAGTTCACCCATCCTGATACCAACCAAGCGTAACGTTTGTTGAACTTCAGTGATCCTTCGGGGCCACTAGCAAATTCATCTTGCCAAGGCTCTGTTAGCTAGCCCAGCTTGAATGAAACCGGGAATAGCCAGCAACACATATATAATTCATGCCAAGAAGTTCACCCATCCTGATACCAACCAAGCGTAACGTTTGTTGAACTTCAGTGATCCTTCGGGGCCACTAGCAAATTCATCTTGCCAAGGCTCAGTTAGATAGATTTTTTTCTTGGCACAACTTTTATGTTGCATACTAATGTTTTTAGCGAAAAACTGCATTTCTGGAGGATGCAGGATTGCAGCAGGATGAAGACTGAAGGAGATAAATCGTACTCTGGAATGTGAAGAATTCAACACATCTCTATTCTCTAATTTCTAATTAATCTTAATGAAGGGTCTCAGAGAAAAAAGGTGTAAAAATTTTCAGCTTATCCTGGTCATTTTGTGTAAATTAATGAAAGTTGCACACTAATGTTTTTAGCGAAAAAACTGCATTTCTGGAGGATGCAGGATTGCAGCAGGATGAAAGATGAATGAGTAATGAGATAAATCGTTCTCTCGTTCTCTGGAATGTGAAGAATTCAACACATCTCTAATTTTTTCTAATTAATCTTAATGAAGGGTCTCAGAGAAAAAAGGTGTAAAAATTTTCAGCTTATCCTGGTCATTTTGTGTAAATTAATGAAAACTTGTAGTAGGTATTTTAGCCATTTTGTATCATACATTCATACCAGCAATTTATTTCAAGAAGTGCAGAAGTTTTGTTTTTTCTAAAAAATCAATTTTATTATTCTCAAGTGTCATTTCCTGCACATGTTATTTTTTTGTGATTTTTACTGTGATATCCTACCTACTACCCTTGTTTGGTGCTTTAGTTGTAAAAAGTAAGTTGAAAACCCTGAATCTAGTGTGATACAACCTATACCTTATCCATTTGAATATGGCAGCAAGGAGTCATCTAAAAAGTAGGCTACGTTGCCAAACGTGTCAAAGGTTCAACGGTAGAATATCTTTAAAGGAGGAAGGTACATTGCACAGTGCTTCCTCCCACAATGATACTTTTTTTTTATGCCGATGGTATTCAGTATTCGTAATGATTTATGTATTCCTAAAAAAAGTAACGAAAAGATGATTTCTTACTAGAATTGAATAATAATAAATTGTTTATTATATTATTTTATTTCATTTTTTGAACAAAGACTTTGTTTGGACTGCGCAAGTAAAGGGAAAGGGACTTTTCAGTCTCATTTTGGCAGTATATGTAGACAGGGTATATTCTAGTCTACATCTAGGTATTATCAACAGTGACAAAATTAAACAAAAGTTACAGAATTAAAAAAAAAAAAAAATACAAAATTAAACAAAAGTTACAGAATTAAAAAAAAAAAAAAATACAAAATTAAACAAAAGTTACAGAATTAAAAAAAAAAAAAAATACAAAATTAAACAAAAGTTACAGAATTAAAAAAAAAAAAAAATACAAAATTAAACAAAAGTTACAGAATTAAAAAAAAAAAAAAATACAAAATTAAACAAAAGTTACAGAATTAAAAAAAAAAAAAAATACAAAATTAAACAAAAGTTACAGAATTAAAAAAAAAAAAAATACAAAATTAAACAAAAGTTACAGAATTAAAAAAAAAAAAAATACAAAATTAAACAAAAGTTACAGAATTAAAAAAAAAAATACAAAATTAAACAAAAGTTACAGAATTAAAAAAAAAAATACAAAATTAAACAAAAGTTACAGAATTAAAAAAAAAAATACAAAATTAAACAAAAGTTACAGAATTAAAAAAAAAAATACAAAATTAAACAAAAGTTACAGAATTAAAAAAAAAAATACAAAATTAAACAAAAGTTACAGAATTAAAAAAAAAAATACAAAATTAAACAAAAGTTACAGAATTAAAAAAAAAAATACAAAATTAAACAAAAGTTACAGAATTAAAAAAAAAAATACAAAATTAAACAAAAGTTACAGAATTAAAAAAAAAAATACAAAATTAAACAAAAGTTACAGAATTAAAAAAAAAAATACAAATACATTATTATGTTAAGGTCGTCTCTTCTTGATCCCTTGTGTGCCGTGTCCATTTTAGTTTAGGACTATTGCACTACAGGAAACCAAGTAGGTAAGTTGGATTTCATACTGAACCCTCTCACCAGTGGCAGTATCTGTGGGAGAAAACATTGGGGTTGTAATCTGTGGTCTGTAGTTTGAGTCTCATGAGCAACATAGAATTTGTAAAGTTATACCTATTAGGGTGGAGATGTTGTTGTAGCAGCTTTAGCTTTTGCCGAATGGCAATAGCAGATTAAGAAAAGTTGTCTTTTTGTGCTCTAGCCATGTTAAATCAGCTGGCTTGTCCTGAACTGCAGTCAACCAATAATTAAAAATAAAAAAAAAATAATTATGCTTAGAATGAACATTACTTACTTAGTAGTTGTTTAAGCTTAATGTTGTAATATCCTTATTTTAGTAAAGTAGGTACCTACCATGACATCATTTGGGCAATACCCAATTTTAAACATACAATTTCTCGGCATTATAATTTGCTTATCTCATGCCCCAAGGAGAAGCTGATTATTTCATCTGTTTACAATCACATTTGAAAAATATACATCATCACCTAAGAAAAGAAACTGAATTAAAATATTTTATACAATGGGCTCAGAGCTGTTGTTTTAATTAATAAAATAATTACTTAATTATCATATTTGGCATTGGTCATCAGGCTGTCATATATTTACAACATGACACAAAACTCCTAGCAAACCCTTTTGTTGAGTTTTGAATGGCTTGGAATGTTCAAATTGTTTTCCCCCATAGGTTTAGGTAAAGGTCCATAAGTAAGAAGTCACTGATGATATCAGAATCTAGGTGGAAAAATAAATAAATAAATAGGTTTGTTAGAGAAAACTGTAACAACAGAGGTCTTATTGTCCCAAAATCAAAGAGATAAGATAGGATAAAATAGGAAAGAGATAAGGGAGATAAGATAGGATAGGAGGAAGCCAGACCCAGGTCTCAGACATTCTGACAGACCGCAATTGGAAAATTTACTTAATTATCACATTTGGCATTGGTCATCAGACTGTCAAATATTTACAACATGACACAAAACTCCTAGCAAACCTTTTTGTTAAGTTTTGAATGGCTCGGAATGTTCAAATTGTTTTCCCCCCTAGGTTTAGGTAAAGGTCCATAAGTAACAAGTCACTGATGATATCAGAATCTAGGTGGAAAAATAAATAAATACTTAGGTTTGTTAGAGAAAACTGTAACAACAGAGGTCTTATTGTCCCAAAATCAAAGAGATAAGATAGGATTAAATAGGAAAGAGATAAGGGAGATAAGATAGGATAGGAGGAAGCCAGACCCAGGTCTCAGACATTCTGACAGACCGCAATTGGAAAATTTTCCCACTACACATGGCCTGGGTCTGTCAGACCATCTGAACGTATGTGTCCAGGATTATCTGTTCGGCATAAAGTTTGCCCATTGTTATTGGTATATATGTAGGACTGTTGGCTTTAATAAATGCAGTTTCCTTGTGTTATTAATGTTATTATGTCACAACTTTGGTACTCACTGCAGCATTGTAGGATTTTCCCAATTTCTCAATAATCCTAAAATCCAATGTTTACCTATCATGCTGGCACCGGTCACTATGCGCATTTATATGTCATAGCTACTCATTTTCCTCACGAGGCTGAGTGGGCCTTGCAACAGCCAGTCACGGAATCCAACTTTTATATTGCACACTAATGTTTTTAGCGAAAAACTGCATTTCTGGAGGATGCAGGATTGCAGCAGGATGAATGAGCAATGAGATTTGAGATTAATCGTTCTCTGGAATGTGAAGAATTCAACACATCTCTAATTAATCTTAATGAAGGGTCTCAGAGAAAAAAGGTGTAAAAATTTTCAGCTTATCCTGGTCATTTTGTGTAAATTAATGAAAACTTGTAGTATTTTAGCCATTTTGTATCATACTAGCAATTTATTTCAAGAAGTGCAGAAGCAGAAGTTTTGTTTTTTCTAAAAAATCAATTTTATTATTCTCAAGTGTCATTTCCTGCACATGTTATTTTTTGTGATTTTTACTGTGATATCCTACCTACCCTTGTTTGGTGCTTTAGCTGTAAAAAGTAAGTTGAAAACCCTGAATCTATTGTGATACAACCTAATAAGGATTTTATTCAAATGAAAACTTTACTTAGATTTATTTTTCATTTAGGCACGTAGGTACCTCTCAACTTGGCCCAAGTTTCTGGTCTTTCATCTACCCACTCAGAATACATAGGTATTTGTGTAGGTGGTTCCTTAACTAGTCATTGGTAGAAGAGAATGGCTTTACTTTTAGTTTTCTTATTTTGTTCAGTGTTTAAGAGCTAAAATGGGCATACCTACAATTACTTATATACTTATGCAGGTTTTATAATTGGCTAACTAATTTATTAAAAAATCATTAACAACTTTTATTGTTAAACTTCATTTCATTGGCTTCTAAGAAATGGGTAAAAAGAAATGTTGGTAATTATGCATAAGACACGTCAATGGCAAATTTACTGAAAATTTCTATATAAGAGGAAAAACTTACTTTAAGAGTGTGCTAGAGAAAAATTCTTGATTTAAATCATAGACCTCAGTTTGTTCTACAGAGTGTTTCAGAAAAAACAAGCCACTCGGTATATCTCGAGAATGTGAAAAATTCTTGATTTAAATCATAGACCTCAGTTTGTTCTACAGAGTGTTTCAGAAAAAACAAGCCACTCGGTATATCTCGAGAATGGATTTGAATTTCAAAAAACGCTGAAATACGTGTCTCAAATTGAGACTATCAATATATTCAAGGGAAAACATTTTCCACTGGGTTTTATTTTTGCCACATTATCAGGGGCGGCCCCCAGAGGTGGTCAACTTTGAAAACTTAGATGGGAACCCCCAACTTGGGTCGTTTTTTAAGAAACACTGTATATTTTTCCAGGCATTACTAAGAACACAGAAGCGGATTCAGAAGCTGGTGCAAGGATTCAAATTCAATCTCGGATTCTCCGGCAAATATTTCCATCATGGTGAATCCGAGGAGAATGCAGGGGATGATCT
>NW_007380466.1:0-23315 GCF_000475195.1 Diaphorina citri
TAAGCTAGAACACAAAATTCCTGCTGATCTATGATGCTTTAACCCTAGTCTGTGCTTTGCGTTTACCACTGTGTGGTAAGCGTGGACTTGCTATGCGTTTTTGTGTGTGTTGTGTGGTAATGAGCGTTGACTGTTTCTATATCTAGGCTCCATAATGGTGTTGGAGTAATATTCCTTCAATTTCGGGGTACCTACCTACGAAATTCAGAAATAGATTTCACCCGATTATACATTACTTTCCTTCCTATGGGATAAGGAAAGTAAAAATTCACCAAAAACCATTTTTTTGGCTTTATGGTTTTCTGAACAAAATTTGCACCACCACTTTCGTGTTCCTGGTAAAAAGACCTTTAATTTGAATGTACATTAAAAGTTTTTTTTAAAAATTTCACCCTTTTTTTTTTCCTCGTAATTCCCTGCAATAATCGAGTTCTCAGCGCCAGTTTTTATCAGATGGTTCAACTAATAGGCGATTTAAAATCTGAACCTGCATTAATAGAGTATAACTTACCCATCCATGTACATTATTTTACATACATAAATATGGAGGATTTTAGTTTTTATGGGTATTATACGAGTAGTCTAACCAAATTAATGAATAAACTAACTTTAGTTAATTTTAAACGAGTTATTCGTAAAGCAGTTTTTTATGGCTAATATATATGTGGCTATATGTATATGTAATATGTAATATAAATATCTACATATATGTAGCTGATTAGGGTACTTACCTTATAAGGTACATATTTTATACTTTATATCATTTACTACCACATTTTTCGTCGAATTTTCTTCCACAGAGAATTTTCTTTGAACTCGGAGAATTTTCTTTGAACCTACCTACATCATAATTATTATGATGGTCAAGGAACTTTTCTTAATGTTCACATGAAACATGAAAGTCACACATTTTTTGGTCATTTCATAACTTTTCTTGTAAAATTTATGAAACTCTTTGAGAATTTTAACGCGTAAGCGCAGTGACCACTACGCCATGGGAGCTGACAACGTAATAGAAATTAGAATAGAAAAATAAAGTTCACCTGCTTTTCAACTCAACTGCGATGTCCTTTTCTTTTTGTAAAATAAAACTCGCTAGTTCCCATGAAATGAATCAGGTTTCGGCGCGAACGACATGTTCAAAAACATTGTTAAAGCGCCTAATGGAAAAAAAAAAAAAAAAAAAAAAAAAAGGTTTAGAAAATTAACAACTTTTTTACGTAATGCATGGCAACAAGGCGCTCTACTAACATGACTTAAAAAAAAATGTAGGTATCTAATACCTTGTTTTCTTGTTGTTATTTCCCCAATTCTTTATCCTCTTTTTCATATTGTTATCCCTATTTTTTTCTTTTACTACCTAACCTCTTCTGGGCTTTCAACACAGCAACGAGTGTCCATTATAGGTATGTATAATAGTAATTCCAATAAAATGTACAAATGCATTACCATCTAGCAAATAGCTACTCGTATATCTGCGATCCAGTGATGTAAACTAACCGTCTCGTCTGTCATAGCGAAAAACTAACTACTAACTTCTTTGAAGAATGAGGACAAACATGAAAGTTCACTCTCGAAAATCAAGACGTACCTACTTAGTAATTCCAAAATTGCAATTCTTCCATACTTAGCTATCTCTACGATGCAAATTTTATGCTAAAATTCTGCATTGATAATATGTACATTAAAAGTTTGTTTAAAAATTTCACCCTTTTTTTCCTCGTACCTAATTCCCTGCAATAATCAAGTTCTCAGCGCCAGTTTTTATCAGATGGTTCAACTAATAGGTGATTTAAAATCTGAACCTGCATTAATAGAGTATAACTTACCCATCCATGTACATTATTTTACATACATAAATATGGAGGAGTTTAGTTTTTATGGGCATTATACGAGTAGTGAGTAGTCTAACCAAATTAATGAATAAACCAACTTTAGTTAATTTTAAACGAGTTATTCGTAAAGCAGTTTTTTATGGCTAATATATATGTGGCTATATATGTAATATGTAATATAAATATATCTACATATATGTAGCTGATTAGGGTACTTACCTTATAAGGTACGTATTTTATACTTTATATCATTTACTACCACATTTTTCGTCGAATTTTCTTCCACAGAGAATTTTCTTTGAACTCGGAGAATTTTCTTTGAACCTACAACCTACCTACATCATAATTATTATGATGGTCAAGGAACTTTTCTTAATGTCCACATGAAACATGAAAGTCACACATTTTTTGGTCATTTCATAACTTTTCTTGTAAAATTTATGAAACTCTTTGAGAATTTTAACGCGTGGAAAAATACACTATTAGGTTTATAAGTTGATACATATTTTATTTATTTATAGTCTAAGTCTCAAGGCAAGATCATGTTTTTATTTTTTACGAGTTTTTTGAGGAAAAAAGTTAGTAAAATTTTGATGAAAATATTCCCTCTGAGCACATAAATCATCATAACTACCCTCCTCCTCTAGCTAGATCCAAATACCTATTAGGTTTATAGATGTTGATACATATTTTATTTATTTATAGTCTAAGTCTCAAGACAAGATCATGTTTTTATTTTTTACGATTTTTTGTGGAAAAAAAGTTAGTAAAATTTTGATGAAAATATTCCCTCTGAGCACATAAATCATCATAACTACCCTCCTCCTCTAGCTAGATCCAAATAGAAAGAAAGCTATTAGAGTCATATCACCTACCTAATTACTTACCAGGATCCTATCTACCTCCCTGACTACATACCAGATCCTACTAGATTTCTCACTATGCAGAGGTCGTAAAATAAGAACATACCTACATAACTTACCTAAACTAAGTACTCCGCAAGTCATAAAAAAACTTCCATTTATTTTATCTTTTATCGTAGGTAGAACTAATGTCCCCACGGTCACCTATACCAGATCCTACTAGATTTCTCACTATGCAGAGGTCGTAAAATAAGAACATACCTACATACCTAACTTACCTAAACTAAGTACTCCGCAAGTCATAAAAAAACTTCCATTTATTTTATCTTTTATCGTAGGTAGAACTAATGTCCCCACGAAGTTTGTGCTTTATAATTTAGGTTGGGCTCCAGAAAAGGAAAAACAAGGGAAGAGATTCAGGGAAAACATGAATATAGATCTCCTTTCTCCCTTGAGCTGGAGCCCTACAATGCCCTACATATCGCCGAAACAAAATAATATCAAGATTTTTCTAGGAAAAACTGGGCACGAGGAGCATAAAATTCAAAACATTAATCTTCGTAGTACCTACCTATGCCTCCTGAAAAAAAAAAAACTGTAAAAAAAACTGTAGTAGGCAATAGATCCGGGTAGAATTGGGCCAGAAATAGCAGAATGGGAAGTAAGAAAAGCTATTAAAGAACTGAAGTACAATAAAGCATTGGGAAGTGGCAAGATAGAGAAAAGTGGAGAAAGTTGTACTGATACCTGTCCTTGGACAGATTTACAAGTATATATAGGCAATAGAAAGTAAAAAAAACTGTAATAATAGAAAGTAAAAAACTTCCCCGAGACATTTTTTTTTAACATTTATTAAAGTGTGCTAACATGTTACATAGGTACACTGAGAGGGGAAGATACTTTTAGTTTGGTCATTTTAATAAAGTTAAGGACAGAGGTAGGATCATTATTTAGACAGGCATCTAGATTGTTAGGGTTCCTAAAATTTTGGTATTTGTAACAATCTTTCAGGATGTGCATAACTGTGAGGTTACATTGGCAAATATCACATTCCGGGGGACCTTCTTTTCTCATTAGGTGCACATGGGTGAGATTGGTGTGACCTATGCGGAGGCGAGTGAGGGTGACTTGGTCGGGTCGAGACCCTGAGACAATAACACCTATAACGAGTATTCTATTCTACATCAGACTCTCAAGAAGTCACATGATAAGTCCTTCTATGGGAACAGACAGAGTGACAGACAGACAGACGACACCGAAGCGAATAAAATAGTCCGTCCTTTATACCTTTTTATTACTATTGTAATAATAAAGAAAGGACGGACTGGAATTTCCCTTATTCCCTATTTTCCAAAGAATTTGTCCTCCTCCTGTTTATGCAAATGAAATTCCAGAACTGCGCGTCCTAGTAAAGTCCTGACTTTTCGCTATGCACTTGTTCCTAGACCTTTGCCCTTTGTATGCTGCAGAGCAATTTAAATAATAACATGCTGATAATAGCATCAGTACCACTTTCCGGGAAACCTTTGCCCCCATTTATGCTAATCGTGTTAGATAGTGAGGGATGCATTAACATTAATATAACTATAATTTATTCTAGTCTGCCTGGAATCTGGAATGTACCACTTGTAGTTTTCCCATTTCTGTACGTACGATAGAGATAGAGAAGAGCAATTTAAATAATAACACGCTGATAATAGCATCAGTACCACTTTCCGGGAAACCTTTGCCCCCATTTATGCTAATCGTGTTAGATAGTGAAGGATGCATTAACTTTACTATAACTATAATTTATTCTAGTCTGCCTGGAATCTGGAATGTACCACTTGTAGTTTTCCCATTTCTGTACGTACGATAGAGATAGAGAGGCAATGACACTCGCAGCTTCTCCTCCTCCTCCTTCTTCTTCCTCTTCTGCTAATCAGTAATTCACACTTCTTCCAGCTTCATATCTGGCGTTTCCACCCCCCCCCTTATGTTACCTATTAAGATATTTCCCAAAATAATTTGAGCTTTTCCTTTTTGTACACGTAAATTCTATGTAAAGTTTTCTGTATTGAAAAAAATTGTCATCAATTTACTTGTGGATTTATGAACGCCCTTATGAAACCCAAACCCAATTGGTCTGGGGACAATTTAGCCAAATGTTCTCATCATGTGTAGGGGCCTTAAGAAAGTATGCTGTAAGGGGCGTAAGGTTTACTTATGTTTTCCTAATGTATTCCCAGAAGAAAAACCACGGGAACAAAAATTTGCATACCCCTTTCTCTTCTCCTGTGAGAAATATTGAGTTCAACACTGGTGGAATAATATTCTTCGAAAACAGGGTACGTATCGCAAAAAGTACATGGAACTCTGTTTACTATCACATATTATTCTACTACACCAACGGTGGATTTCACCAATATTTTTTCAGTCCTTAGATAGAAGGCCTGTCAATCTAACAACCTGTTAAGTTCCATTTGATTTGTACCTATAGGCTTAACAGCCCTGTTAAGCTAACAGGGTGTTAAGAGCTAAAAAGAAGGTTGGTGAAACCCACCCCAAGTCTAATACTCAAGTGAATCTAACGGAGATAAATTTAAGGAGTAGGGATTACACTGTAATCACTAATCCATGATGATTAGAAAGAAAACTTAATTAAAACAAGGTATAATTTCATTGATCACTTTGGCTAATCTATTATTTATTTTTAAAGGTGTTTCCACAAATAGTCGACGGCCGTCGATCGATGTGAATCGACGTCGATCGACAGCCAGTCGACTATGTTTGGACACACCTTAAGACTTATTGTGGTTTCGGACCCAATTGTTTTGGCGAGCTTTCTGTAACCTAATTTTATTTTACAAATAGCTTTTCTTCGACTGAAATTATGTCGCTACTGGGATTCGAAGCCCTGTTCCCTCGGGTTTGAATCCTTTGCTACCGCTCTACAGGGACTTCGTAATTTTATTTATATCTCTCACATACATAAGATCCTGGTATTTCACACTATCGTCATTTTATATTCTCCCTTAGGTATCTACACAATTTTTTCCCCTTTCTACTTTTTCCCCCTCTTTTTAAGCAAAAAATAGGGACTGGTGTTTGGAAAACTAGCTGAAGGGCTTATAAGGGACCGAGGGAATTCACTGATGGCATGAGCTGATATTGTCGAAATATGATACTTGTAGATATTTAGTTCCATTTTGTCGTTGTGAGGACAGGTATTATCGGAATACGGATTACCCATATGAATACGGCTATCTTTCCATACATTATCGTGGACATTGCTTGTAGAATAATAATGGGACTTTACAGTCTCATCGTCTTGGGCTTTTCAGTTCTCTGACGTTTTCAGTTCTCTGACGAGGTGCTTTTTCAAAGATTTGGTGCCAAATAGCGGCCGAACCGTACATTTCTCTAGCTCCAGCCCGCGGACACTTTTAATCATCATTAATTACGGAAGCTGTCTGCGAAATTTTAGCGACCTGTGGCTAAAGGTAAAGTCGTGAGAAGCGCTAGTTCCTTTTGAGTTTTTTCCTTATACAGCCCTAAATAGCGGAACTGTGGTCATTTTGAAGAGAATAGGATTATCTATAAGATGGTTTTGGTTTTAAGTTCGTAACTCAAACGAGAAAAAATATAAAAAATCAGAGAAAAAAAAGTGCGAGCCTTTGCCCCACGCTACCCCAACGGCCGAACCGTACCTTCGGGAAACAGAGCTGAAGGATTTTTTTGATCTACATAATTTATCGAATCTCTGTGCCAAGTTCGAGCGACTTTGGTTGAAATCTAAAGGCCTGAGCATTGCGCACTCTTTTTGAGCTTTTTCAAAGATTTGGCGTCAAATAGCGACCGAACTGTACATTTCTCGAGGTCCGGCCCGCGGACATATTTGATCATCACTAGACTAGGGTAGAAATAAAATTCAGCTATACATATATTCAAAACTATACTACATAAATTATATAAATTTACCTATACATATATTCACATAATTTTACAAAATGCAATATGTGAATGGGCCATTTAATAGACTACAATACAATGATAATTTTTGTTTCAATTGTGTAAATTAGTGGATGTGCCATTAGCACCATTCAGTTTTGTCCAATTTGTATCTCCCTCTCTCCCTCCCCCCCCCCCTCCCCCTCTCTCTCTCTCTCTCTCTCTCTCTCTCTCTCTCTCTCTTTCTTCTTTAATCACCTCTGCTCTCGTCTCCTCTCTCTCTCTCTTCTCTCTAACAGCGTCATGCGTTGTTCTGTGTTTCACAGTTTGAAGTGAAGTTCCAAAAAACGAAAGAGTGTTGCCACGCGGTGTTATGATCTCGCGAGGCGGATTTCGAGATTCCACAGTAAGCACCGAGGCGGGATTTATCCTAAACAGCGGTGAGATCACCAGTTCGATAGTAGAAACCTATCCTTTATGCCTTTTTTACGTTCGGGTACGATAGGACTTAGCAGTCACAGTTCGTTTCTATCAAACTTTCTTAGAATATTATTGATTCCTAACTATTATTGGGCTTGTTTCTGTATGTTTGTAGCTAGTAGCACATTCGCTTTGAAGTCTAGCGTATGTTTCTTATGTTTATTTATGTTCATATAAAGTACCTACCTAATAGGTAGGTACTTTATACTTATAATTATAAAACTTCATGTACATATGTATATTTTTGTAATTAGTATTAATACGAAAAATTTAGCTCCGTACACCGACAAGCCGTATTAGGTATACGATTGACGTGTACTTTTACAGGGTATCTCATACTGTGATTTTTCTGATTAAAAATGATAAAATGCGGAAGTATTAGAAGGGTGATTTACTTAGCCTGTGATTGGGGTCAGGGAAGAGCCAGAGCACGGCGCGATTGCCCTGGTGTCACCCATTCGGAAATCCAAGCTGGCAAAACGTAGCTTTAGTTGTTCATCGCGGGATAAACTATGTACTTAGAATAGAATATATTATCCTGTTTCTATAGAATATATCTGAATAGATAGGGTTGCCAAATATCCAAAATGTCGATTCGGGACGCGAATCCGCGAACATAATTGCCAAATCCGCGAACAAAATCGCGAAATCCGCGAACACATAAACAAAATACAGTCGAACCTGGATAAACGAGAATCCAAGGGACCAGCTCATTTTTTCGTTTAAGGCGGTTTAATATAACATTTTCTCGTTTATAAAGGTTTAGCAAAGTGGAAGAGCAAACTGATGAAAGCATGACAAATTTAAACAAGTTAAATTTTCTCGTTTATAAAGGTTTAGCAAAGTGGAAGAGATAACTGATGAAAGCATGACAAATTTAAACAAGTTAAGAACAAATTCTGATTTATAGAGGTACCTAATTTTAAAGTTAACTGATGAAGCATGACAACGGTTTAATACAACATTTTCTCGTTTATAAAGGTTTAGCAAAGTGGAAGAGCAAACTGATGAAAGCATGACAAATTTAGAAAGGTAAGAACAAATTCTGATTTATAGAGGTACCTAATTTTAAAGTTAAAAAACGCGTCCCGAATTTTTTCTGGGACATTTAAACAAGTTAAGAACAAATTCTGATTTATAGAGGTACCTAATTTTAAAGTTAAAAAACGCGTCCCGAATTTTTTCTGGGACAAAAACGGAAATTCGGGACAAAACGCCCCAAAATGAAAAACTGAACGGGACGCCGGGACACCCCCTGAAATTCGGGACTGTCCCGGCCAATGCGGGACGTTTGGCAAGCCTATGAATAGAATATATCTGCAAGAATGAGACTGAAAAGTCCCTTTATTACAGCAGTCTAAACAAAGTATTGTGTATTTGGTACAGAATAGGTGTAAATTTTATAAATAAAATTAGCTCTTTTTTTGTCGTTGGGTTTTCTGTTGTTTTGTTTTTTTAGGGTTTAGAGGTTTAGAGCTAGGGAAATTTATAATTAGATAGTTAGTAAAGGGTCCGCCCGTTTGTGTCAGTAAATAAATAGCTTGCTTGGATTTAAAAAAAGAGAAGGGGTGGCATATTGGGAGCAACTAGTGCATTTAACGTTCCATCGGCTACCCAGTATATTGATTACACACACTGTACTTTGCCAATATTAATATTGCCCCAGCTGTTCTTTTCTTTCGATTAAGAACAACAGACACAATGCCCGTAATTCTGCAACAAATTGCAACAGTCTGAAACTATTGAACAATTGGAGTTAACGGACCGTGCTCTGTTTCAGTGTTTTACCCTTCTTTCTGCCCTGTAATACTTTCCAGTGGCCTGTTCCAAGAACGATTCCGCACTCCTTACTTTTAACTTCATGCGCAGAATTGACAAACGGTACGACTTTTTTTCTACGCGTGGAGTAAAACCTGAGGAAGGCGGATTGCAGATTCGTTTGTGGAACAGGGCTCAGGTAGTAGAAATAAGAATAGCCACAAAATTATCTAGAGACTCTTCTTCTTTTTCTTCTTCTTTTTCCTTTTCTTCGCCTTTTCCCGTGTTCAGACGGGGTCGGCATTTTTCGTCAGCCTCTCAATCAGCCCTAACTAGGGTGATTGCTTTGGGCTATGACGGTACGAGTTTTTTTCTAAGCGTTTTGAGTAAACCCTGAGGAACGCGGATTGCAAATTCGTTTGAGGAACAAGGCTCAGGTAGTAGAAATAAGAATAAAATTGTAATTCTGATAGCCACAAAATTATCTACAGACTCTTCTTCTTTTTCTTCTTCTTCTTCTTCTTCTTCTTCTTCTTCTTCTTCTTCTTCGCCTTTTCCCGTGTTCAGACGGGGTCGGCATTTTTCGTCAGCCTCTCAATCAGCCCTAACTAGGGTGATTGCTTTGGGCTATCTAAAGACTACTTTGGGCTATCTAGAGACTCTTCAAGTTTTTTTTGAGGGGGGGGTTGCAAAAAATCCCCCTGGAGCTGCCAAATGTTGGCACTGAACAAAATTTATATCTAACCAGACTTCAACAAGGGAGAAAAAATCATCTAAGCCAATCTTGAAAGGTTGCATTGTTTTTTCCTCTGGCTTTTTTTTTTCATTGCATTGTTTACCTAACTTTAGTTTTTATTTGTGTTTCATTGTTTTTTCATTTCCCATTGAGTACAACATGCTGAAAAGTTCGGAAAAAAAGCTCTTGTTATCAAGATAACCCGACGATAACATGGGAACTCATTTAGCCTTTCCATACAGGGCGTATCACTTGATTTGAATTCCTGAAAAAAATGTGTAAATGGTTTGCTCTTTATATGAATGAAATAAATCGATTTTATTGCATGGGTGTAAATTTCAAGTTTGTAATGCTGGGAGGATACATTATCTGTGATTTCTAGGAGGACTCTAGGAAACAGTAATCAAACCACCCACCCGGATACCAACCACACGCAATGTTTCTTTACTTCAGTTATCCATCGGATTGACCATACAAGGGAACCGAACACAGCCTAGTTAGTTGGATTGGTACTGCGTCTGCCTTGTAAGTGCTAGGATGCGAGTTCGATTCTCGCCCAGGACTTATTTTATCCTGAACGGATTATGTTCATTCTCCGAATCACTGGCTTTCTCCTATCCTTCTTCCTTCTCTCTTCGATTTTGAGACGATAACACCTCCAAAAAAAGGCACCGGGTATACAGAAACCTAGGTACCTCCACTTTCTGTAATCTATCGCACCTCCACCTCCACCTCCGTCCTAAATATACTCGTACACATTTCGACTGTTTTGTATAAAAAAACTCACAGGTTAAACGCCCTCCCATTTATTTTCTGTATAAAATAGCGGATAATACCTAACACAATACTCAGCTTTACTGTAAATACGTTTCGTGTCAAATACAGGGTGAAACTTTAGACAGTGTAGACTTTTCTGTGAGCCAGTGTAGGGGGGTGGATGCTCCAAATTTGGGGGGGTGGATGCTCCAAACACACTCCCAGGCGTAAGTCATAGTGAAATAATTGAATAGTTTCTGTTAAACATACAGGTGTAAATTCCTGTATACATATTCCCAATTCCTGTATACCTATAAGGTGAATTCTCGTCACTTTAACATACAGGCAAAAAGCGTCTATACCAGTGGAGAGTCGTGAGATTTTCTAAAAGGGAAGCTAATAGATTTATTTAGGATAGGTGTCCAGTGTCCAGAGTGTTCAGTTTTTGGTCCATCAAAAAACATGCTAGTTATCGGCCTCTCAGAAAGATATATTTATGTATGTCCCTCATCAGATAGCATGTCCCTCATCAGATAGTATGTCCCTCATCAGATAGCATGTCCCTCATCAGATAGCATGTCCCTCATCAGATAGTATGTCCCTCATCAGATAGTAGTTGCTCTTTATGAATGAAATAAATCGATTTCATTGCATGGGAGTAAATTTCAAGTTTGTAATGCTGGGATTACTGGGAGGATACATTATCTGTGATTTCTAGGAGGACTCTAGGAAACAGTAATCAAACCACCCACCCGGATACCAACCACACGCAATGTTTCTTTACTTCAGTTATCATCGGATTGACCATACAAGGGGACCGAAGACAGCCTAGTTAGTTTAGTTGGGTTGGTACTGCGTCTGCCTTGTAGGTGCTAGGATGCGAGTTCGATTCTCGCCCAGGACTTATTTTATCCTGAACGGATTATGTTCATTCTCCGAATGACTGGCTTTCTCCTATCCTGCTTCCTTCTCTCTTCGATTTTGAGACGATAAGACCTTAGTAGTTACAGTTCCCTCTATCAAACACCTCCAAAATAATAATAATAAAAAAAAAAAAGGCACCGGGTATACAGAAACCTAGGTACCTCCACTTTCTGTAATCTATCGCACCTCCACCTCCACCTCCGTCCTAAATATACTCGTACACATTTCGACTGTTTTGTATAAAAAAAAACTCACAGGTTAAACGCCCTCCCATTTATTTTCTGTATAAAATACCGGATAATACCTAACACAATACTCAGCTTTACTGTAAATACGTATCGTGTCAAATACAGGGTGAAACTTTAGACAGTGTAGACTTTTCTGTGAGCCAGTGTAGGGGGGTGGATGCTCCAAATTTGGGGGGGTGGATGCTCCAAACACACTCCCAGGCGTAAGTCATAGTGAAATAATTGAATAGTTTCTGTTAAACATACAGGTGTAAATTCCTGTATACATATTCCCTATTTCTGTATACATATGGGGTGAATTCTCGTGACTTTAACATACAGGCAAAAAGCGTCTATACCAGTGGAGAGTCGTGAGATTTTCTAAAAGGGAAACTAATAGACTTATTTAGGATAGGTGTCCAGACTGTTCAGTTTTTGGTCCATCAAAAAACATGCTAGTTATTGGCCTCTCAGAAAGATATATTTCTGTATGTCCCTCATCAGATAGTATGTCCCTCATCAGATAGTATGTCCCTCATCAGATAGTATGTCCCTCATCAGATAGTATGTCCCTCATCAGATAGTATGTCCCTCATCAGATAGTATGTCCCTCATCAGATAGTATGTCCCTCATCAGATAGTATGTCCCTCATCAGATAGTATGTCCCTCATCAGATAGTATGTCCCTCATCAGATAGTATGTCCCTCATCAGATAGTATGTCCCTCATCAGATAGTATGTCCCTCATCAGATAGTATGTCCCTCATCAGATAGTATGTCCCTCATCAGATAGTATGTCCCTCATCAGATAGTATGTCCCTCATCAGATAGTATGTCCCTCATCAGATAGTATGTCCCCCATCAGATAGTATGTCCCTCATCAGATAGCATGTCCCTCATCAGATAGCATGTCCCTCATCAGATAGCATGTCCCTCATCAGATAGCATGTCCCTCATCAGATAGCATGTCCCTCATCAGATAGCATGTCCCTCATCAGATAGCATGTCCCTCATCAGATAGCATGTCCCTCATCAGATAGCATGTCCCTCATCAGATAGCATGTCCCTCATCAGATAGCATGTCCCTCATCAGATAGCATGTCCCTCATCAGATAGCATGTCCCTCATCAGATTAAGATCTAAACCTATCTTCCTGTAAAGACCAATTATACCTATTGAGTAAATTTTCGACTTTAAGCCGGTTTTTCCGTACTGTCCATAGGTGATACATTGAAAAATGCATATGTTTCACCTATGGACACTATGTGGCCATAGGTGCAACAATGCTATTTTTTTGTATCACCTATGGTCACTTGTATTATCTCAAATTCTACAAGAAATACGTTAAAACTGACACTTTCTATGCACAAAGCACATTATTTTTAGTAGGAAAACACTGTAACGCACTTGAAAAAACATCTCTTACTATTTATATTTAAATGTTAAATTATCAATTCGAAACACTTCTCTTATTTTTTTTGGCAAAAAACAGCAAAACTGAAATTTAACAATGCGATCTTATTTTTGTAATTTTTTTCTGACGAAGCAGAGACGACTGAACCAGTGCTTCGGGGCATAAATAAGATGGCGGATGCAGAGATGAACAAGTTGAAACGAAACTTGTTGTTTTTTTGGGCGCTAATGCCTTGGACACGTGTAAAGTGTCCATAGGTGCTACACTGACCATAGGTGCTACACTCACCCTACACATACCCATTAATTGAATGCATGAGTAATCACAAGCTAGTTTGAATTTCATGTGACCTCCATCAAATTGAGAAGTTACCAAGTCAGCCATCTGAAGGAAAATAGTTTGTCATTTTGTTTGAGTTTTAGCTAGGTAGGTAAAAACTAGATTATTATGTACGAAACGTAGGTAACTACCTACAGACCTACACAAACATCCGATGTAAACTTACTTCTTAGCTAGCATACACAATATACACATTTATGTAGTATTTATAGGTACTTTCCGTTTTGCCATTCTAATAAGTTTTATGTAAGCCTATGATAAGTTTTTTTATAGACCATTATTATGTACGAAACGTAGGTCACTACCTACACAAACATCCAATGTAAACTTACTTCTTAGCTAGCATACACATTTATGTAGTATTTATAGGTACTTTCCGTTTTGCCATTCTAATAAGTTTTATGTAAGCCTATGATAAGTTTTTTATAGGCAAAGTTTTCTCCAGGGACCTTGTTTCTATTAGACATTTACAATTCTACATAAC
Organism: Diaphorina citri; assembly: GCF_000475195.1. NCBI lineage: Eukaryota > Metazoa > Arthropoda > Insecta > Hemiptera > Psyllidae > Diaphorina > Diaphorina citri. The sequence continues at coordinate 13,747 of NW_007380466.1, forward strand.
ATCGCTCAACTGTGCATACGCCTGAATGTCTAGATACCAGCTATAATGTATGTAATACGTATTGATCTTATCGGAATAGGTACACAAAAAGCCCAATTATAGACAAAGTTTTCTCCAGGGACCTTGTTTCTATTAGACATTTACAATTCTACATAACATCGCTCAGCTGTGCATACGCCTGAATGTCTAGATACCAGCTATAATGTATGTAATACGTATTGATCTTATCGGAATAGGTACACAAAAAGCCCAATCTGAAGCTTAGGTGTAGGGGCTAGACAGCTATAAAGGATGGATTAAGCTTCTACTGTCAGCTCCCATGGCGTAGTGGTCACTGCGCTCGCCTTGCACGCGGGAGACCCGGGTTCGATTCCCGGCGGGGTCAAGAAATTTCAAAAAACGCGTCCCGAATTTTTTCTGGGACAAAAACGGAAATTCGGGACAAAACGCCCCAAAATGAAAAACTGAACGGGACGCCAGGACACCCCTTGAATTTCGGGACTGTCCCGGACAATTCGGGACGTTTGGCAAGCCTATGAATAGAATAGGTATATCTGCAAGAATGAGACTGAAAAGTCCCTTTACTACAGCAGTCTAAACAAAGTATTGTGTATTTGGTACAGAATAGGTGTAAATTTTATAAATAAAATTAGCTTTTTTTTGTCGTTGGGTTTTCTGTTGTTTTGTTTTTTTAGGGTTTAGAGGTTTAGAGCTAGGGAAATTTATAATTATAGATAGTTAGTAAAGGGTCCGCCCGTTTGTGTCAGTAAATAAATAGCTTGTTTGGATTTTAAAAAAAGAGAAGGGGTGGCATATTGGGAGCAACTAGTGCATTTAACGTTCCATCGGCTACCCAGTATATTGATTACACACACTGATGGATTAAGCTTCTACAGTCAGCTCCCATGGCGTAGTGGTCACTGCGCTCGCCTTGCACGAGTGAGACCCGGGTTCGATTCCCGGCGGGGTCAAAAAAATTATATCGTGCAAATGATTGATTCCGTAACTGACTGTTGCGGGGCCCACTCAGCCTCGTGAGGAAAATGAGTAGCTATGACATATAAATGCGCATAGCGACCGGTGCCAGCATGGTAGGTAAACATTGGATGTTAGGATTATTGAGATATTGGGAAAAATCCTACAGTGCTGCAGTGAGCACCAAAGTTGTGACATAATAACACAAAGAAACTGCATTTACATTTTTTTAAGCTTCTACGAATCGGAATAGGTAGGTAGTAGGTACCTTTATTCTCATTTTCTGTTACTCAACTTGGTATGTGTTTGTTGCACTTGACACATCCACTAATGTTGATGGTCTAAGGCCGGGGGCCACAAAGTAAGTTTAAAGTCGGTTTAAGTCTGACTCTCGGATTAAGCAATCTGGTTGATTTTTTTAAAATCCAAAATTTTTAGCCAATCATGAGATCTCCGTTTTAATCTCGGTTTGCTTAATCTCCGTTTTAATCTCGGTTTAAGCAAACCGAGTTTAAACTCACTTTGTGGCCCCCGGCCCAACTCTAACTTCTAAATCAGGGCTGTATTCAGGGAGGGGGCGAGGGAACCCGCCCCTCGCTCCCTCAGGCCTCAATTTTTTCCCCTTTCCTCTCAATAAAATCCTGCTGAACGGGCTTTAAAGTCTTATCGTCCCGCAATCGAAGAGGGAAGGAGGCCAAGATAGGAGAAAGTATGCACCAACTGACGCACTTCCAAATGAATCTGATCGCAAACAGACAAGATCTTCTGATGAGATACAGCCTTGTTCTGAGCCTCCCCTACACGGCTGTTTCACTGTTTCATTATAATAGATGAAACCTTGTAAAGCACCCGCTGTTATTTTGTGTTTAGTGAAAAATGTCTTTCCCAAACACTGCGAGTGTAGCAAGCATTTGCCAATATAAAGCATCCCACATAACTTACAATAATATTGTAACTTACAAGAATATGTTATACAAGAGTTGTTCTCAACCTTTTGTGGGCTTGGGAGTTGGGACCCATTTGACATTCCCAATCACGCAGCGACCGAGCGCGACCCACATGTAAATTGTAAACGGGTGGGTATACCATTTATAAGAAAAATGTATGTTCTGAGTTTTTTGTCAATCAATTATACCTAAATGGAAACTTATTAAAAAAAAAAAAAAGAAAATGTCAGATGGGGCCTTTATACAAGTTGGGTACAAATACAAACCATACTTAACGCGACGGTGTCGGTGCCTAACTTCAGTTCTCAAGAGGGGACCCGTAGCTTTCAGAACTTTTAGAATAAAATAGAATATACCTACCTATACATCATTTATACTGATAGGATGAGACTAAAACGGACTTTTATGTCGGGCTTCAAAGGGAAAGGGCTAGAAGACTTTTAGAAGAGACCCTTACCGATGGTTCTTTTGAACTTCTGCGCTGCGGCCCGCCTGAAGTTTGGAGCCCTGAAATGTGGCCCGTTGCAAATGAAAAGTTGAGAACAACTGATCTGTGTTAACTACAACGTCTAGTATACAACACGTACGTTGCCTTCATTTAATAAAACAGAGACACCGTCTTCCAGAAGCCAACATGGGAGAAATTTCTGGAACACGTTTTCTCCCTTTTTTTTCTCTCCGGTTTTTTTTCTCTCCAAAAAAAGTAACTATATATCTATCTACCTACTTATGTAGGTAAGTGTATTGTAATTTACATTACGTACGTACATTGCATAACTAGATGTACGAGTAGGCACACCTATGTATGTAGGTACTTGCGATTACGAATAAGTGCGTTCGAAATGTTGGGATATAAGATATTTTAGACATGTACCTATGTACGAAAGTAGGTCGGTACATATTTTTCCGTTCGTAAATGATGGAATTTAGGCATTTATATGAAAGTACTGTAGATAGTAAATATACCCACCTACATGAGATATTGGGTAGAGACCTACAGATACATATTTTGTTGTAAATAAAATTGAATTGAATTTATTTCTTATGTATTCAATCCAATGTCTTCTTTTCTGGTACGAAAATGACCTGGATTGGATTTCTTATTTTCTGGTGCCAACTACTAAAATGACAATTCAATCCAATCTCTTCTTTTCTGGTAGGTAGGTATACCAAAATAGCCATAATTCAATTCAATTCAATTTTTTCTTTTCTGGTACCAAAATCACCTCAATTCAATTTATTCAATTCAATGTGTACCTGTCTGGTACCAAAATGATCTCAATTTAATTCATTATCTTCTGGTACCAAAATGACCTCAAGTCAATCTCCTTTTTTTCTGGCCTTAATATAAAAATGCTGACGTGCTGATCTTCTATGTAAAACAAACGAGACCATTGTAATGAACTTGTTTCAAGAATAAACTCGAGATTCACTAATGGGAAGACAGCAACAAACCTCTGGAATGAAAAGCAAATAAGAAATAAACTCTCTACAGCCTACAGGTACACTAACTCTACAGCCTATAGGTACACTAACTCTACAGCCTATAGGTACACTAACTCTACAGCCTATAGTTACACTAACTCTACAGCCTATAGGTACACTAACTCTACAGCCTATAGGTACAGTAACTCTACAGCCTACAGGTACACTAACTCTACAGCCAATCTGTTGGTGGTCTTAGAATCTAGGTTGAACCACAAAATCAAATTACCATTTTCGGATAGTGGTGAGTAAGTGGGTGGGGAATTACAGTCCAGAGGAAAAGGAAGGAATGTGGCTCTTCCTTCGTTTCTATGGATGATACGCCACTGGTCACTGGTCTGTACGTATACGGAAGCCGTACCAATGTCACCCCACCCCCACTGACCGTGTATAGCTATACCTACATTATATAGAATTATAGATGTACCTACATTATGTTCTCATATGTATCTAAAAATATTCGGACTTCAAACTTCGCTCTAACGTAGTAGGAACCTCTCTCACCCTATTTACAGTTTGACCTATTTCATTTCTAAACAAAACAGATGACAATGTGTGGTTACATTACGTACGTACATTGCATAACTAGATGTACGGGTACACCTATGTAGGTACTTACGATTACGAATAAGTGCGTTCGAAATGTTGGGATATAAGATATTTTAGACATGTATAAGATCTTTTTTACCTACATAATTATGTACGAAAGTAAGTAGGTCATAAGATATTTTTTACCTATGTACGAAAGTAGGTCGGTACATATTTTTCCGTTCGTAAATTGACATACGTGACGTACAAATCTGTACAATTTAATGATGGAATTTAGGCATTTATTAATATGATGGTACTGTACATAGTACCTATACCTACCTACATGAGATATTAGGTAGAGACTTACGGATACATATTTTGTTGTAAATAAAATTGAATTCAATTTATTTCTTTTGTAATCAATCCAATGTCTTCTTTTCTGGTACCAACATGACCTGGATTCAATTTCTTATTTTCTGGTGCCAACTACTAAAATGACAATTCAATCCAATCTTTTTTTCTGGTAGGAAGGTAGGTATACAAAAATAGCCATAATTCAATTCAATTTTTTCTTTTCTGGTACCAAAATGACCTCAATTCAATTTATTCAATTCAATGTGTACCTCTCTGGTACCAAAATGACCTCAAGTCGATCTCCCTTTTCTGGCCTTAATATAAAAATGCTGACGTGCTGATTTTCTATGTACAACAAACGAGACCATTGTATAATGAACTTGTTTCAAGAATAAACTCGAGATTCACTAATGGGAAGACAGCAACAAACCTCTGGAATGAAAAGCAAATAAGAAATAAACTAGGTGTATAGTTTATTTATACTTTTAGGAGGGTAAAAGGAGGGGAAGAAGAAGGAGGAGGAGAACAAGAAGGAGAATATAAAGGAGGAGGATAAAGTGGAGGAGACGGGAAGCAAACGGTGCAGGAAGAGGAGAAGGACGAGGAAGAAGAGAAGTACAAGGAAAAGAAGGAGGGGAAGGAAAAGAAGAAGGGGAAGAAGAAAGGTATGGAGGATTAGGAGATTAATGAGGATGAGAGGAGGAAGAAGAAGAATGAGAAGAAATAGGAAGAGAAAGAAGGAGAAAAATAAGATGAAAGAGGAGATGTAGAAGAAAGAGGATGTGGAGGAAAGGGAAAATAAGGAAGAAAACAGGGGAAAAAGGAGGTAGTAGAGAACTCCTTCGGAACTCATTATAGTTATAAGGCAAGAAGGGTAAAAATAGCTAAAAATGATGATGGTAACCCTATCGGAGACTGCTTTCCGAGAAAATAGAGAGTCTAGAAAAAAAGAGGAAGTAAAGGAATCAAAACCAGCGAATAATGATAATGAAGAAAGAAAATAGAATGAAGAAAAAGTAAAACGGAGATCATTTGGAGAAAATGAAGCGAAATAAATACATAAAATGCACTCTAAATATGAAAAAGAAAAAAATTGAGAGGATGGAGACAAAAAGGGGAAGGACGAGAAGGAGAAGAAAAGATTGTTCGAGAGAATGAAGCAAATAAATAAATAATAAATATGAAAAAGAAGAAGAAAGAGAAGATGAAGAAGAAAAAGAAGAAAAAGAAGAAGGATGGGTGGGTGGGAAAGAGGAGGGAGGAAAAAGAACAAGAACAGGAAGGAGAAGAAAAAGATAAAGAAGGAGCAGGATGGGAGGAAGAACAAGAAGGAAAAGGGAATAAGAAATAGAAAAGGATGAGAAAAAGAAGAAGAAGAAGAAGAAGAAGAAGAAGAAGAAGGAGGAGGAGGAGGAGAAGAAGGAAGAGGAAACGAAAACCTCACAATATGCACACAAATTGGAGGAGAGGTAAAAACTCTAACGTTGTGAGGGTGGTGATTGTGCATTTGAGAAAATATTCACAAATGTTTGTGTTAGGTTCGTTTCAAAATTCCACAGATCCTTCAACTCCTTCCTTTTTTTTGACATTTTTTAATGGCAACTTTCAAGAGCCATTACTGCTAAATATGCTCTCTCTCTCTTTCTCTCTCTCTCTCTCTCTCTTTCTCTCTGTCTCTCTTTCTCTCTCTCTCTTATCCCACTTTTTTCTCTCTCTCCTTCTAGCTAGTCTCAATCCCTGTGAATTGCTGGAGAAATAAAGGCAGATGGAGAATGAAAGCCTTTTCAGTCGAATGAATTTGATGGCACTTTTGAAATCTGAGAGAGAAAGAGAGACACAGATAGAGGGGGAGAGAGAGAGAGAGGGAGGAAGAGAAAGGGAGGAGGTAGAGGAAGCGGATTTCAGTCTGAAAGCAAATAACTCATTTATTTGCTCCAAGTATATTTACCTAAGTATTTGAAGGTACTTTTTAGGTGGAATAGTGGCTGAGTTCCTAAATCTACCAACGAGTCCAGAATTTGGAGATGACTGCTGAATTGTCGTCACTGCTACAACAACAACAACAACAAGGTACTTTTTAAATTGCAGCACGGGGTCCTCCTACCGAGGACGATTTATGGCCAAACCAAGTCCGGTGTTGGTGATACAGGGTGGCCGAAAAGTTGGGGTACATTTGAGCTATAAACTGTCTCCAAAAACCTACCAGCATTTACCTATCAACCAAATGGTTCAACATCAGAAAGCCAAGAGGAACCGCAGAGAGCTGGATCGAATTCGCCCATAATCGAGAGCTCTGGAGAAAGCTGGTTCATGGAGTTCTTCGGCCCTCGCGGCCTGCCAGAACCCGGCAGTAAGTAAGTATAAAACGAACGTTTTAATAAATTTATTCACGCTTGGAAAGTATTGTCCCTGATATTTTGGTCTGAAAACTTGACCATTACAAAGCAGGGTCCCTGATAAATTATTCTGATGAAGATTGAAGGAGGAGGAAAGGATATTAGGTAAACACACGATATCTCCTTGTATGCAGCAAACTAGAGATCACTTGCACCCACGACGATCTGCTGCAAGCAAACGGAAAAGCCCCCCCCCCCCCCCCTCCCCGTTGCAAGGCACTGGAGATACCATATATGATGAAAAAGAAGAGGACTCGGAAAGTAAGTGAGTATTTTTCCTGAAGGACAAATGTCCTTTCACTTCAGACTTCCCACATAATCTCCCACTAACCCCTCCATCATAAACCCGGCCCTGGGTCGAGGTTTAGTGTCCTCATACTGTATATTGGTCATCAATTAAAAACATTTCTCTATAGAAGTTAATTAAACTTTATTCCAATGTCCTCTGCGTCAGGCTACGGGACAAGGGGGATCTCAGACGGGACGGGGGACGAACGCCAGTTGGGTCCCGTGACCTTTTTTCTTAAGGTACACTGAGAAAAAAATTAGGGTGCTGGCAGCCCAATCGGGTGACTGGGTTCCGGCACTCTAATATTGAGCTCTATATCGAGAAGCTCGACACTATAATATAGGATTCCAACAGCCTAAATCAGGAGAAGTAACTCAATAATAGAATTCTTCCACCCTAAACTTGTGGCACCCTGTCACCATTTTTATTATTTTTTTTTCTCAGTGTACCTAGCTACCTAGTCGACTACCAGTTGGGTCCTGAGATTTTGAGGGTCCAACTACCAATTGGGTCCCGAGCAGTGGCGTAGCGTGGTCTAAATTCAAGTGTAGGGCTCATGCACAGGTCTACCAAGTCCCATCACAGTACATGCCATGCCATTAATATTTATGGGCATTAGAGTGAACTTTTGAGTTGTATGGCCGCCATACACGCCATACATACACGCTACGCCACTGGTCCCGAGCTTACTACCCGTTGCGTCCCCTTTTCACTTCAAAAGAAAAAAAGTCAAGTCAAGATAGGTACCATATCCTTGAAGAAAATAACAGAAAAGAAATGCCTATGAAACGGAAGATTGGATTTTGGAAAAGAAGAAACTGTTGAAAAAGAGGGACCTGAGCTGATTCCTTCTCAGTCGACACAAACTTTGGCTACCACGCTAAAGTTGTAGGCGAGGAGGATTCAGCTCTAAGAAGATTTTGCTTGTGATGTTTTTGCTTGTGATGTGATGTTGATTAAAGGCAAAAAAAAATCAGGTATCAATTTAAGTGTGGAACCCAATGGGTACTTGGACCCTCTCAAACCCAGGACCCAACTGGTCACTTACCTTCGCAGATTCGGGGCCCAACTGGTAGCAAAAAAAAGGTTTTGGGACCCAACTGGTTTCCTCCCGACAGGGGACTCTCAGTTGGGACAGGGGGGCTCTCAGTTGGGACGAGAAGACGGGACGGGTTGCGGTTTTATACACAGACCCCGGGTTGCTGATGATGTTTTATAAACTCTTTATTGAGTTGGGATTGTCGGCCTGTAGGCTACTCACACCACAGAACGCCAGGACTCGTGACTTTTGCCTTCATTGTATTTCCAACTCCTTCCTGACGCTTTTCCGACAGTTTATTATTTTTATTATTATTTGAGTTCCAATATTATTTGTCAGCCCTTTGAGGCTTTTGTTGACAAGGGCGAACAAACGAACATGAACGATATTAGGCCGGGCTACATTAGCACCTTTTGAAGAGAAGAACTGATGATTGGTAACTCAAGTGTTCTCACTCCTTCCTGCCTTTTCCGACAATTTTTGTGACAGTTTTTTTTTTCTTTTTCTTCTTCTTCTTCTTCTTCTTCTTCTTCTTTGTCTAATTTGAGTTCCAATATTATTAAATTTGTCAGCCCTTTGAGGCTTTTGTTGACACGGGCGAACAAACGAACATGAACGATATTAGGCCGGGCTACATTAGCACCTCTTAAAAGAGACCTAACACTGGGGTAAAGGGACTTTTTAGTCTCATTCTATAGGTATATTCTATTCCATTCTTCCTAACTTTAAGAGCTTTGAAAGCAACCTCCTTGGACGGGTGGGTATCACACACTGGGCTTGCGCTCCTGAGGTTGCGGGTTCGATTGGGGTCAAAGTTTTTTTTCGGCTCAGTGCCTGAAGTGTGTTTACTATTTAATTTAATAATATTAGACCAGGAGCTAGCGTACATTGAATTTTAATTCCCTCCAAGTCACCCCCCCCCCCCCCCCCCCCAGGAGCTAGCGTACATTGAATTTTAATTCCCTCCAAGTCACCCCCCCCCCCTCCCCAAAAAAAGCACAAAATTTTCAAACCATAGGATCTTCCAATGAAAGACAACAGGGACAAGGGAGCAAATGGCAGAATATGTTCAATTTGAACAAAACTAAGAAGTCTCTCTCCTAGGGAAGGTAGCATCAGCTTTACGACCCCTTTTTCGGGGATTCACATAAAACACATAAATCGAGTGTTTTGCAAATGACACTTCCCATTGCGCGCATCAATCACATTCAAAGCATTTCACAAAATAATATATGAACATTGTAGAAAAAAAGTAAAAATGATATACCTGCCTACGTGAGTGGATTAAATGTACATATTTTATGTTTTATGATATACCTAGGTGTGTATGATATACCTTACCTATATGACTTGACTGTACCTACCTAGGTTTTAGGGAAAGAAATGTGTAAAAATTTACACATGAAAAGATCAAATCTGAAGTTGGGAGAAAGGAAGGGAAAATACATAATCCAAAAATCCTCATATGTTCAAAAATTGCTAGCAGTACGCCTGCCTTTAAGCGCTAAATCGTTCGATTCCCGCCCGGGGCGAACTTCATCCTAAACCGTTAA
>NW_007380467.1:0-20365 GCF_000475195.1 Diaphorina citri
TCAGCTCTAGTTTCCTCTCGCCCTATTCAAGCTTATCGAACAACTAACCTAGTCAACAATGATTTTGTTGTTGTTGTTCTTTATTTTTTCAACTACCGAACGACTAATCTAGTCAACAATGATTTTGTTGTTGTTAATTTTTTCAACACCCTATGTGGCTAGTTCACATGATTTTGTATAGTAAGCTCATTACCAGGTTATGTAGAACACTCGCATCACTCGTTTGGAATTGGCATATTAGGAAATCCAGGAAATTGCATTCAAAGGGAATATGTTCCAAATAAGTTCCAAGACACAATGTTTTTCTACTTTCTTCACTCCTGGAATACAAGAAATCCTAGAACTTTTTGGTAACCAATCCCTTTTAAGTTGGAGGCATTTTTCCAGCCCCCCCCCCACTCCCCCATCACCAGTATAACGTATTATGATGTAAAAGGTAGTGTAACGTAATCGTAATACATTACCCTAGACTCGTGCATGCCTCTATGCCAATATTGAATTACAGAGGACGAGGTAATTACAGAGAGGGGAAGAGAGGAGGAGATGAAGAGGGGCAGAAGGAGAGGACGAGGTAATTACAGAGAGGGGTGGAGAGGAGGAGATGAAGAGGGGCAGAAGAAAGGAGTCAGAGGGAAGAGGTAATAGCAAGGGGGAATGTAAGGAGAGGGGAAGGAAAGAGATCAGGATAATATGTTTCTGATGAGGTAAAGAAAATCAGAAGCTAGGAGAAGCAAGGTGTAGCCCAATATTCCAAATCTCAATCTCAAGACAAGCCACTGATTATTTATTATTATTATTTTTTTTAAAAAAAAAGTTCATTACTGATTTTTTCTCTTTTTTTTCTGAGACAACCAGCAGATCAATATAAAAATACTCGTATCCGTATCATACCTGGGGTTTACCTATAGCTTCCCCTTTTGAAAACCGCACGCCACGCCACTGACATTTCATTCCATATTCCGTGTATTCAAACTCATTCCATTCTTGTACTCATATACTCAAATAAAGGTCAGGTTTAGACCTTTGTGTAAAAATCCCTCCCTCTTTTCCTTGTCCTCCCTTTTTTTCCCTCTGTCTTTTTTCCCCCGTCAATTTTCCATTCTCAATTCTTTTTCCCTTTGTTTCTCTTCTATCTTTTTCCCCACCCTATTTCCTTTCTTCCCTCTTTCCCACCTTTTCTCTTCCGTATCTCTTCTTTGCTTGTCACTTTTCTCCCTTTTCTATCCACCTTTGCAAAAAATCCCTCCTTCTTTTCCTCGTCGTCCCTTTTTTTCCCTCTGTCTTTTTTACCCCGTCAATTTTCCATTCTCAATTCTTTCTCCCTTTGTTTCTCTTCTATCTTTTTCCCCACCCTATCTCCTTTCTTCCCTCTTTCCAACCTTTTCTCTTCCGTATCTCTTCTTTGCTTGTCACTTTTCTCCCTTTTCTATGCACCTTTGCTTCCTCTCTTTCTTTCTCTTTGCCATCCTCTTTTTATCGTTTTCTCCCTCTTTCGGTTTCCGCTTTTACCCCTCCTTCTCTCTCTCTTCCTCACGCCCTTTCCCTTTAGGTACTTCCTTCACTGTCTTTCTCTCCATCTTTTCATCTCTTTCTCTCTGTTTTACCTTCTCTTTCTCCTCCCTCTCGCCAGGATCACTTTCATTTCCCTCTCTCTTCTCCCTCGGTTTTTCTTCCCCTCACTCGCTTTCACTTCCCCTTCTTCTCTTTGTTTATCCCTTTCTTCTTCCCCCACTCTCTTTTCTCCTCTTTCACTTTCGTTTCCGTCCTCCTCCCTCCTCTCTTGTCAACCTATTTCACGTTTCCTTTGTACGCATACTGTGTACACTGTACATAGTTACATAAGACATAACGAAAATATGTACATAATTTTATGTAATTATGTATGTACCAGGGCCGTATTTAGGGCACCCCATCCCCTTGAACCTCATTTCCCCCCCCCTTTACTGTATAGGCCAGACTCCGAAAATTTGGAGCATCCCCACTAATTCCCCACCTTGTACATCACTGTTTCGACTCTCGGCCCCCCCTCGACAAAATCCGGGATACGGCCCTGGTATGTACAAATATACTCAATGTCTGGCGAAGGTAGAATGAGGGCCACATACATATTTGACAAGGCTTTATCCTACATGCTTGTAATACATTATGGTATTATGTAGAAGACCGAAGAGAGGGGGGTAGACTTTTCAGTCTCAAGTGAGCAGTACAAGAAGCTCGTATTCTACAGAAGGTATTCGAGTAATATTGAAATGGAATGTATCTACATAGGTATGTACCTACCTACTTCATACTTGAGGCCCGTTCCCTCTTGTCGTTCGGAAAAAAAAATCGTGTCGTGCGTAGTGGGAACACTCATTTAAATTACATTGCCTACAAGGACGTTATGTGTCGTTTGGAAAAAAATCGTGACGTGCGTAGTGGGAACACTCATTTAAATTACATTGCCTACAAGGACGTTACATATGTGTCGTTTGGAAAAAAAAAAAAATCGTGTCGCGCCTAGTGGGAACACTCATTTAAATTACATTGCCTACAAGGACGTTATGTGTCGTTTGAAAAAAAATCGTGTCGTGCGTAGTGGGAACACTCATTTAAATTACATTGCCTACAAGGACTTTATGTGTCTTTTGGAAAAAAATCGTGTCGTGCGTAGTGGGAACACTCATTTAAATTACATTGCCTACAAGGACGTTATGTGTCGTTTGGAAAAAAAAATCGTGTCGTGTGTAATGAGAACACTCTTATTTAAATTACATTGCCTACAGGACATTCGGAAAAAAAATCGGATGAAACTCACAACAAGAGGGGACAGATCCGTTAGAACTCGTTCTACTGTTGAAATTGAACATCCGACCCAGTATACAAATGAACTCTTAGCACAATCTCAAGTATGTCTGGGGAAGAATCAACCACAGGTCAAAACAAAGATAACACTTGCAGGAATAGTTCCTAGTCCATCTAAGAGAGCTCAGCATTTCCTAGCTCCTATAAAAAGGGCGGGTGATCGTTTTGCTCCGTGTTCCCCTATGTACCTACCTAGTTACCTGCCTACCTACGAGTGAGCAGTTTTATCATGAACCTTTGCAGATGGAAACATTTTCTAAACGAATTTTTCTTTCATAAATGCCAGTTATGAAAGCAGGTAAGGTACAAGTTGCTGTTTCCAGGCGATTTTCAATTTTTACCAATCATAGGGTATCAGCACACAAAAAGCTCACTCATTTCAAGAACGGATGTTGTCAGTTTCGAGTCCCGAAGGAATTTTCAATGAGACAAAAAAAAACTACTGTCAATATTACTCTCTGTTTCTACAGCTGACAATACGACTGAAGTGCCCTATAGGTACGTAGGTATGCTCGTACTTACAAATAGACTTATGGAGGTTCGTAGGTATACTTACCAATAGATTTATAATGCCTTTTTCCAGATAAATCCATACCTATGTATGTAAAAAGGATATCGAGATTGAGAGAGAGAGAGAGAGAGAGAGAGGGAGGGAGAGAGAGAGTAAGAGTAGGAAAGGGAGAGAGTAGAGGGAATAAAATAGAACGTTAAAGAGAGAGAGAGAGAGAGAGAGAGAGAGAGTAGGGAGAGAGAGAGTAAGAGTAGGAAAGGGAGAGAGAGAGGGAGAGGGAATAAAATAGAACGTTAAAGATAAAGAGAGAGAGAGAGATAGAGAGGAGTTTGGCAAAGTTCAGTAGGTATCTTATGAGCTTGTCAATCAAAATTGCAAAGAGAAAGGAGATACAGTCAGAGAGAGAAAGAGAATGGTAAGGAAAGAGAGGGAAAGTCTCCCTGGAGAAAGAAAGAAGAGAGAGAGTGAGACGAAGGAAGAGAAGCAAAGAAGAAGAAGAAGAAGAAGAAGAAGAAGAAGCAAAGAAGAAACTGGGAGGTTAAAAAAACCTCTTACACTTTTTTTTCTCAACTTTCCAAGTTTCTATTAGTTACCTATGTACCTACTTACCGTGTTTTTACTTCATTTTCTAATGATAAAATTCAAAATCCCATCACTTCTTTTGAAAAACTTCGTCAGATTCTAAGTGCAAAGTAGAGTAGTCAGAAGTAGTCTTTTTAGTGCACCCTTTCCCACTACACCACACAGAGAGAGAGAAAGAGAGAGAGAGAGAGAGAGAGAGAGAGAAGAGAGAGAGAGAAAGAGAGAGAGAGAAGAGAGAAGAGAGAGAGAGAGAGAGAGAAATAATAATAATAATAGTGCTTATTTATACTGCTCGCACAGGACTGAAAAGTCCCTTTACTCCAGCAGTAGGCTACTACTATTATTGTGCAAATCCTCTCTCTCTCTCTCCTTCTGTCTCTCTCTCTATCTTCTCTTCTCTCCTCTTCCTTTTTTTTGCCTGTTCCTCCCTTTCTCTCTCTTTCCCTTTTTTCAAAAGAGAGATCTTTGGCTTTTCTCTCCCTCACTGTAATTTCCTCTCTTTTCCCTCTCGTTGTTTTTTCTGTCTACCCTTTTCATTTTCTCCATTTTGCTTTTGTGTTCTCTGATATCTTGTATAGTTAGTAGTGATAGGAATACACTAATAATGATAATATGTAGGTAATTAGAAATGAAAAACTCAATTACTTTGAAAATGGGAAACTAACAAAGAGGTATTATGAGCAGGTACTAGGTACGTGAGGAGGGAATAGAGAGGGAGATAGGAGGGAGAGTACCTAAGAGTCAAGTTTGATTGATTAGGCATCCCAGTCCTAGCAGGATATGTTTACTTTTTGATCTTATCACTCCTAATACCCCTCCCCATGTCATTCTTCTCCTTCTCTTCCTCCTTCTTCTTCTTCCTCTAATCCTCTTCTCCTCCTTCTTCTACTGCTTTTTTTCGTTTTCCCCTCCGGCTACTTCTTCTTTTTCTCCTTCTCCTATCTCACTTTCCTCACAATCTACTCGATATATGGCACATCACCACCATTTTTAATCTTCTCATCCACTCCCTCCTCCTCATACTTTTTATTTTCCTCCTACTCCTCCTCCTCTTTTTCCTGAGAAAGAGAGAGAGAGAGAAAGAGAGAGAGAGAAGAGAGAGAGAGAAAGAGAGAGAGAGAGAGAGAGAGAGAGAGAGAGAGAGAGAGAGAGAGAGAGAGAGAGAGAGCTCCTCCTCCTCTTTTTCCTCCATTCCCTTCCCTCTCCATACCATTTAATCTTCCCATTCGCTCCATCCACATCCTCTCCAAATCTACATCAAAATAGCATCACAGTCAAACCATTATCAGGTCATCACACCTAAAGAGGCCATCCATCTAAGGCCAACCGCATGCGTCACGGCCGTCACGGGAGTTAGGCCTCTTTGACAGATCTGTTGCCTCATGGAACAGATCATACACCTACCTCGGTGGTGTAGTGGTCAAGGGGCTCGACTGGTAAACAGGAGGGCGTGGGTTCAATCCCAGCCGAGGTATGGAATTTTATCCTCAATGCTGTCTCTTTAACACAGAGGAAAAGGTAGGTACGTAGGTACTGATGTAGGTAGCTGTCTTGCTGTCTACCTGTAAATCTTTAAATTTAAAATTAAGAGGACGGTCGACTTGAATATTGGACATATTCTTCATTCTATGTAGGTACACTTGAGAGCGGAAAATTCGGGACAATATTAGCAGTCCTTTACTTTGACAGCCTTTTTTGACTTTTTTTTACCATCTAAAATGTATCTTTTTTTAAGAGGTTTGATAGAGTGAACTCTAACTGCCAAAAGATAAGAGAGTATGAGTACGGGCTAGGAGAAAGTTGTTACGAAAAAAAGTTCGCCCTGGGTGGAATTCGAACCCGCAAAAGGCTATCTAGGTTGGCTGAGTTACCGTCTTTGATTTTCAAGATGGCTCTACATGGAAATATTGTTGATTATTGTTATTGAAAAAGTTCCCGTCCCAAATTTTTCGCACGTGAGTGTATATCTACAATAGAAAATGACATTAAAAGACCGGGGGTTATGATATAAGTAGGTCATAAGGACTGGAAGAGGAGGGGTGTGGGGGGGGTCATTTTATGCTATGAATAACTGATGACCCTAACTGTGGAATATTGAACATGCACCGAGGTTAAGTAACGTCCAGCGTGGAGTTGTTCTGAACAGATGACAGGCGGACGAATGACAAAGGAAAGAAAGAAAGAAAAAGAAGGAAGGAAGGAACGAAAGAAGAAAAGATGGAAAAGAAAGAATGGATGGAAGAGAAGAAGGAAAGTAAGAATAAAATAGAAAGAAAAGATGGAATAAAAAGAATAAAAGAAGACGACAATACGGACGTATGGAAGAGAACAAGAAGTATGAAAAAGGTAACAAACTAAGGAAGAGAGAGAGAGAGAAAAGAAGGAAAAGAAGACGGAAGGAAATTAAAAATAAATAACGAAAGGAAGGAAACAAAGACGGAGGGAAGGAAAAAATGGGAGGAAGAAAATAAGGGAAGAAGAAGAAAGGTAAGGCCAAAAGACACTCCAAATCAAAACCCAATGGAGCGTCAAAAACGATTTACCTTTGAGGAAATTTTCAAAAATTTGTAAAAGTAAACAACATTTTATAGTCTTACTACGCCCTTTCACCTACCCTTCTCCTCTCTTCTTTATTTTCCACCCACCCAATCTCATCCCTTAATGTCCATCTATCCATCCCCCCCCCCTTAGTGACCGTTCTCTCTCTCTCTCTCTCTCTCTCTCTCTTTCTCTCTCTCTTTCTCTCTCGCTCTCTCTCTCTCTCTTTCTCTCTCGCTCTCTCTCTTTCCTGTTCTCTTTCTCGCTATCAGTTCTATCTCTTCTCTCTCCCTCTCTCTGAGAAATAGAAAAGGAGAGAAAGTCGAAGCTCTCTCTCTCTCTCTCTCTTATCTTTCTTCTCCTTCTCTTCCCTCCCTGTCCCACCCAATACATAAGAGGGGTATAAGGTATAAAAAGGGAGTATAAGGTATGAAAGGGGAGGGTATACCTAAGGAATGTATAAGAAAGGGGGGGGAATGTTCATATGTGGGTCCTCCAACTCCCCCTCCCTTCCAATTTCAACCACCAATTTCAACCGCCCACCCATCACATCTCTCTCTTTCTCTATCTATCTCACCTATCACGTCTCTCTCTTTCTCTATCTGTCTCCTTCCTCTCCCACCCATTACAAAAGGGCTTACCTAAGAATTACCAGAGGCGTAGAAGGTATAAAAGAGGGGGTATACCTATGGTATGTAAGGGGGGGTAGAAGTTTTATGTATAAAAGAGGAGGGTATAACAGAGTATACCACTAAGAACTAAGGTATGTATGAGGGGGTAGGGGTAATGTTCATATGTGTATAAAGATGAGAGTAATATCATAATGGGAAGAACCAGGGACCTTTGAAACAACTTTGGATACTAATAATGTGGAACTTTGTACTTGTATACAGGATTCATCACTAAACCACCCAGGCCTGACTTTATAAGGGTCGAACGGCTGGCTTCCTTCTCTATCCTGCCCTCCTTTTTTCTTCGAATTCGGTACGATAAGACCTCTGTTACAGTTTCCTCTCGTCAAACTAATAAAGAAAGTATGTAGGTTGCCAGCCTAGTTAGCTTAGTTGGTTGTGCGTCTGCCTTGTAAGCGCTAGGCCACGGGTTCGATTCCCGCCCGGGGCGGATTTTATTCTGATGGGATAATGTTCGTTCTCGGAACTTCTTCTTCTTTTTCCCTCTCTCCATATTCTTATCTTTTTCATCTTGTTCCTCTTCTTTCCTCCTCTCTACCAATTTTTCTTTTTTCCATCTTCACAGCCTTAACTTCTTCTTCTTCTTTCCTCCTCTCTACAAATTTTTCTTTTTTCCATCTTCGCAGCCTTAGCTTCTTCTTCTTCTTTTTCTCTCCTCTCTCCCCCTTTTTCTCTTTCCTTGCTTATCAGCTTTACAAGATCCCCATTCAGCTCGACTTCTTTGTCTTCTTTTCACAAATATTTTGTATTTATTTGCTTATCCTTCTTATATCTTCTTGTATACTCGTATGCTTGCGTAAATCCTTTGTATCAACAGCGGAGTAATAACTTTTCCGCCCTGGCGGGGATCTGAATCCAGCACCTCCCGTTTGAGAGTCACGGCAACCTCTAAGATCTTTTGTGACACACCCTGTATAAACAAAGGTTTTAATTTTCCACTCGAACGACCCTAATCATTGGTGCTCGATTCACATAACCCTAAAAAATCATCGGGGGTTTTTAACATCGGGAGTTATTCACGCGGAAAAGAGGAGGGAGGCTTTTCAGGAGGAGGGAGGCTTTTCAAAAATGGATACATACAAAGATGTGGAGGAACTGGATACAAAGAAGGTATTTACGTTCTGCAGTGCCTTTAAAACTTACATTAAACGTAAGTATAGGTAGGTACAGGGGTAGGCTTACCAGACGTCCGCTTTTCGGCGGACATGTCCTCCTTTTTAGTTTCCTTACCCTATAGGAAGGAAAGTAATGTAATCGGGTCAAAATTTCGATGGTCAGTTTTTAGTGCCAAAACACGTTTTGAGGTCCCTAGAGCCTAAATCCAAAGTTTCAGCCATCGGTCCGTGTGTGTTTGTGTCTGTCTGTAAACAAAATATCTCGAGAACGGTAAGAGCTAAAGACTTGAAATTTGGTATGTACCTATTAGATGTCAAATGTGACAAGGATGCGACACGAAACGTTTGGTTGAGATAGGTGCTGCGGTTGGCGGTATTTTGACCGCTTTTTGGCGGTTTTTGACCGTTTTTTGGCGGTTTTCAGCTATACCGACTAAACGGAACACCCAAAATAAGCATCATTCAATAGGATGAGGAAAGTCGTGTGATGTTCACACCAGATTTTTTTTTCTTTCGAATTGTTTTCTTTTTCTTCTTCTTCTTCTTCTTCTTCGTCTTCTTCTTTCTCTTGTTTTTGTTATCCTTCTCCTCCTCCTCCTCCTTCTTCTTCTTCTTCTTCTTCCTCTTCTCCTCCTCACCCTCTTTCTTCTTCTTCTTCTTCTTCTTCTTCTTCTTCTTCTTTGTCTTGTTGTTGTCCTTCTTCTTCTCCTCCTCCATTTTCTTTATTCTCTATTTTAATTAGAAGTTTTTCTTTCTTTTGTATGTTGCATTCCCCCATTATTTCTTCCATGTTCAATTTTATTTAAACAATACACTTTTTTTTGCCCAGATCCCGCCGGCTATATCTCTCTGTTTTTTCTCTATTTCCTTCTCTCTCTCTCTTTCTACCTCCTGCATTCTTTCTTTCTTTCCCTCCCTCATTCTATATTGCATTCTTTCTTTGTTTAATCTTTCTCTCCTATTTCCTATTTTATTTACCTTACTGTCCTTTTTCTAAATCTAGAGCTATCTTTAACATTTGCTCCATTTTACAATACGCGAGTATGTTCTGGTATCTTGCTTAGAAGCAGCGCTCTAGCTCTCTATCATTGAGGGGAAGTGAGAGGGATTAATAAATTGTAGAGTAGGGGAAGGTAGGATAGATAACATTTCCCCTATTCTGGTGATGTGTTCTTCCAACCTTTACCCCTTGCCCCAAAAAGGTGCTAAAAGGAATAGAGAGTACGAAAAGAGAGGGAGATGGAGAAGGGAGTAGGAAAATAGGTATTTTTGTCCTTTATTCTAGAAGGGAAAAAAGTGTTTCTTTCTTTCTTTCTCTCTCTCATTCTATATTGCATTCTTTCTTTGTTTAATCTTTCTCTCCTATTTTATTTACCTTACTGTCCTTTTTCTAAATGTAGAGCTATCTTTAACGTTTGCTCCATTTTACAATACGCGAGTATGTACTGGTATCTTGCTTAGAAGCAGCGCTCTAGCTCTATCATTGAGGGGAAGTGAGAGGGATTAATAAAATGCGAGGTAGGGGAAGGTAGGATAGATATTATTTCCCCTCTTCTGGTGATGTGCTCTTCCAACCTTTACCCCTTGCCCTAAAAAGGTGCTAAATGGAATAGAGAGTACGAAAAGAGAGGGAGATGGAGAAGGGAGTAGGAAAATAGGTATTTTTGTCCTTTATTCTATGAGGGGAAGTGAGAGGGATTAATAAATTGCAGAGTAGGGGAAGGTAGGATAGATATTATTTCCCCTCTTCTGGTGATGTGCTCTTCCAACCTTTACCCCTTGCCCCAAAAAAGGTGCTAAATGGAATAGAGAGTACGAAAAGAGAGGGAGATGGAGAAGGGAGTAGGAAAATAGGTATTTTTGTCCTTTATTCTAGAAGGGAAAAAAGTGAGAGCGCGAAAAGAGTGAGAGAGAGAGGAGAAGGAATTAGACAGAGAAGAGAAGGGGGAGAGGGGAATAGAGAGGGAGAGAGAGTACCTAAGAGTCAAGTTTGATTGATTAGGCATCCCAGTCCTGGCAGGATATGTTTACTTTTTGATCTTATCACTCCTAAGAGATAGGAGGGAGAGAGAGAGTACCTAAGAGTCAAGTTTGATTGATTAGGCATCCCAGTCCTGGCAGGATATGTTTACTTTTTGATCTTATCACTCCTAATACCCCTCCCCATGTCATTCTTCTTCTTCTTCTCTTCCTCCTCTTTCTTCTTCTTCTCCTCCTTCTTCTACTGCTTGTTCTCGTTTTTCTCCTCCAGCTTCTTTTTCTTTTTCTCCTCCCCCTCCTATTCTCACTTTCCTCACAATCTACTCGATATACGGCACATCACCACCATTTTTAATCTTCTCATCCACTCCCTCCTTCTCCTCATACTTTTTATTTTCCTCCTACTCCTCCTCCTCCTCCTCCTCTTTTTCCTCCATTCCCTTCCCTCTCCATACCATTTAATCTTCCCATTCGCTCCATCCACATCCTCTCCAAATCTACCTTCTTCTCCTTCTCATCCTCCTCCTTCTTCTTCTTCCTCTAATCCCCTTCTCCTCCTTCTTCTACTGCTTGTTCTCGTTTTTCCCCTCCAGCTTCTTTTTCTTTTTCTCCTCCCCCTCCTATTCTCACTTTCCTCACAATCTACTCGATATACGGCACATCACCACCATTTTTCTTATAATATCCCACCATCTTGTTTCCTCTTCCTCTCTTTCATTATTCTCGCTCTCTTTAATCTCTCTCTTATTTATATCTCATTTATTCTATTCCATATTTTACTTTTTTGGTTTGCTTTTTGCTCTCATCTCAACCTATTTCATTATTTGTAAAAGTTATTATCTGCACATCTCTTCTATCATCTTCTTTGTGGCATATACTTTGTCTATTCTCTATTATCTTCATAATATCAGCCAGTTTATCTTCATTAGATTTCACATCATTTACTCTTGACTGTTCTTTTTTGGCCTTCCTTTTATGTATTTCCCTTTCTCTCTCTCTCGCTCTCTCTATTTTCTCTCTCTCCCTCTCTCTCTATTTTCTCTCTCTCCCTCCCTCCCTCCCTCTCTCTCTCTCTCTCTCTCTCTCTCTCTCTCTCATATTAGATGTCTAATGTGACAAGGATGCGACACGAAACTTTTGGTTAAGATCGGTGCAACGGTTGGCGGCATTTTACCGCTTTTTGGCGGGTGACAAGAGTGAGACACGAAACTTTTGGTTAAGATCGGTGCAACGGTTGGCGGCATTTTACCGCTTTTTGGCGGTTTTCGGTGTAATTTAACAATTATCGGGTACAATATGAGCTAGAGACTTGAAATGTGGTATGTATAGTTCATAAATGTGACAAGGATGCAACTCAAAACGTTTGGTTGAGATAGGTGCTGCGGTTGGCGGTATTTTGACCGCGCTAGAGACTGTGTGGTATGTACCTAGTTCATAAATGTGACAAGGATGCAACTCAAAACGTTTGGTTGAGATAGTTGCTGCGGTTGGCGGTATTTTGACCGCTTTTTGGCGGTTTTTGACCGTTTTTTGGCGGTTTTCAGCTATACCGACTAAACGGTACACCCAAAATAAGCATCATTCAATAGGATGAGGAAAGTCGTATGATGTTCACACCAGATTTTTTTTCTTTCGAATTGTTTTCTTCTTCTTTTTCGTCTTCTTCTTTCTCTTGTTTTTGTTATCCTTCTCCTCCTCCTCCTCCTCCTTCTTCCTCTTCATCTTCTCCTCCTCACCCTCTTTCTTCTTCTTCTTCTTCTTCTTCTTCTTCTTCTTCTTCTTCTTCTTCTTCTTCTTCTTCTTCTTCTCCTCCCAGATTTTTTACTTTTTCTTTCGAATTATTTTCTTCTTCTTCTTCGTCTTCTTCTTTCTCTTGTTTTTGTTATCCTTCTCCTCCTCCTCCTCCTCCTCCTCCTTCTTCTTCTTCCTCTTCTCCTCCTCACCTTCTTTCTTCTTCTTCTTCTTCTTTGTCTTGTTGTTGTCCTTCTTCTTCTTCTTCTCCTCCTCCTCCATTTTCTTTATTCTCTATTTTAATTAGAAGTTTTTCTTTCTTTTGTATGTTGCATTCCCCCATTATTTCTTCCATGTTCAATTTAAACAATACACTTTTTTTTGCCCAGATCCCGCCGGCTATATCTCTCTGTTTTTCTCTATTTCCTTCTCTCTCTCTCTCTCTCTCTCTCTCTCTACCTCCTGCATTCTTTCTTTCTCTCCCTCATTCTATATTGCATTCTTTCTTTGTTTAATCTTTCTCTCCTATTTTATTTACCTTACTGTCCTTTTTCTATATGTAGAGCTATCTTTAACGTCTGCTCCATTTTACAATACGCGAGGATGTACTGGTATCTTGCTTAGAAGCAGCGCTCTAGCTCTATCATTGAGGGGAAATGAGAGGGATTAATAAAATGAGGAGTAGGGGAAGGTAGGATAGATAACATTTCCCCTCTTCTGGTGATGTGTTCTTCCAACCTTTACCCCTTGCCCCAAAAAGGTGCTAAAGGGAATAGAGAGTACGAAAAGAGAGGGAGATGGAGAAGGGAGTAGGAAAATAGGTATTTTTGTCCTTTATTCTAGAAGGGAAAAAAGTGCTCTTTCTACCTCCTGCATTCTTTCTTTCTTTCTCTCCCTCATTCTATATTGCATTCTTTCTTTGTTTAATCTTTCTCTCCTATTTTATTTACCTTACTGTCCTTTTTCTAATTGTAGAGCTATCTTTACCGTTTGCTCCATTTTACAATACGCGAGTATGTACTGGTATCTTGCTTAGAAGCAGCGCTCTAGCTCTCTATGGCTGTATGTAAATTCCCCCGATTTTTTCAAGGGTCCTCATTTCCGGATGTAAATTACCCCGAAAATGAAATCGACTACCTGAGTCTCAAATGGTAAACTCCCCCGAAATGTGTACTACCTATGTAAATTCCCCCGATACTTGAAGATAGAAAGAGGAAAATGTGTGATAAACAATGATTTGGACATTTCATGTTTAATTGCACATCCCTTCTATCATCTTCTTTGTGGCATATAGGTACTTTGCCTATTCTCTATTATCTTCATTAATATCAGCCAGTTTATCTTCATTAGATTTCACATCATTTCCCCTTGACTGTTCTTTTTTGGCCTTCCTTTTATGTATTTCCCTTTCTCTCTCTCTCTATTTTCTCTTCCTCTCTTCTCTCTAGTTCTCTTTTAATTTGTCTATTATATTTTCGTCTCATTTATTTTTTGATTTTATGTGTGCTTCCTTTTCATTCTTTTCCTGCAATTTATCAAAAATAATGAACACCCAAATCCTCCTTCTCTCTCTCTCTCTCTCCTATCCATCTATCTACTTATCTGTTTCATTATTTCTCACCCTCACCATAAATTTCTCTCTCTCTATCTTTTCTTCTCTCCTCTTCCTCCTTTTTTGCCTGTTCCTCCCTTTCTCTCTCTTTCCCTTTTTTCAAAAGAGAGATCTTTGGCTTTTCTCTCCCTCACTGTAATTTCCTCTCTTTCATTTTCTCCATTTTGCTTTTGTGCTCTCTGATATCTTGTATAGTTAGTAGTGATAGGAATACACTAATAATGATATGTAGGTAATTAGAAATGAAAAACTCAATTACTTTGAAAATGGGAAACTAACAAAGAGGTATTATGAGCAGGTACTAGGTACGTGATGTTTCTCTCTCTCTCTCTCTCTCTCTCTCTCTCTCTCTCTCTCTCTCTTTCTCTCTCTCTTTCTCTCTCGCTCTCTCTCTCTCTCTTTCTCTCTCGCTCTCTCTCTTTCCTGTTCTCTTTCTCGCTATCAGTTCTATCTCTTCTCTCTCCCTCTCTCTGAGAAATAGAAAAGGAGAGAAAGTCGAAGAAAAAGAAGGAGGAGAAAAAGAAGAAGAAGAAGAAGAAGAAGAAGAAGGAGAAGAAAAAGAGGGAGGAATAGGGGAATATTTTTTTAATGCATATTTAGTTACGGGCGGTTTTTTTTATATACATTTAACTAGCCGAAATCTGTCGCTTCGCTCCGGATAAAAGTTTAGTGAAGGTAAAATAAAATACTACAACCACCCTTTAATCTCCAGCACATCAACAGTTGTTTAGAATACATTTTCTTTTGTGTTCATGTTGAAGAGGATATTTTTCTTGAAAAGGCATCATCCTTCATCTTTCTCTCAATATCTTCCATCTGTCCCCTCTTTTAATCCCTCCCCTTCTTTTCCTCCTTCCTTTCTTCTTCCTCTTCTTTTTCTATTTCTTCAATCATTTTACCTCTTTCTTTCTCTTCTTCATCAATCCTTCTATCCCTCTCTTTCTCTTCTTTTACTCCTTCAATTCCTTCTTCCTTCAGTCATTTAATCATTTTATCATACTCCAGTCTTCGAGTGGTTTTTCTGTCTTCTGTTTTTTCCCCATTTTGTATCTTTCAATTTATCTCTCTTTCTCTTTGGTATCACCACTTCCTTCTTTCCTCATTTTCTGAAATTTCTTTTCCAAGTCTTCCAACGTTCCAACCTCATTTCTGTTGTCTCTTTCGCTACTTTGTTGCTCGTTAGTCCGTAATACATTATCTCTTGGAATTTGTCTTTCCTCGTGTTCAGTTTTGTTTCTTCTCTTTTGTTTCTTCTACCAGTATCTTCCAAGTTATATATTTCTTCTTCCAACTTTATGTCTATTGCATTTTCTGTCTTCTCCTATAATCCTCAATATTATTCTCATTTTTTCCCATATGCTTTGAATCTTTGAATCATTTATTTTCTTGTCTATTCCTTTTCCCACAACTTTTTCTTTCCCGATTCTTTTTCTTTATTGTCTCGTTATTTCTCCGTCATTCCTTGTTCAATCCATCCCTACGCTGCGTTCTATTGATGATCCATATTCCACATTTTCAGTATTCCTTCTCTCATGCTTCCATTTACGTAAATTCCTTCATATTTTCTTCTTTATGAAAGTCATTTATTTTCTTGTCTATTCCTTTTCCCACAACTTTTTCTTTCCTGATTCTATTTTTTTATTATCTGGTCTCGTTATTTCTCCTTCATTCCTTGTTCAATCCATCCCTACGCTGCGTTCTATTGATGATCCATATTCCATATTTTCAGTATTCCTTCTCTCATGCTTCCATTTACGTAAATTCCTTCATATTTTCTTCTTTATGTCTCGTTCTTTATCCCTTTACTTTACCATATCTTTCTTTTACTTTTCTTCTTCAATCCGTTATTCATAAACCCTTTTGTATATATATATTCCTCATTTTGTGGAGTCTCTCTTTTTCTGTATTTTGTGTTTTCCTCTTCTATAGTTTTTTCCCTCTTTTTATCTCCCAACGTTCGAACACGAACACAAATGAGAAGAAATATTGCTCATTTTGTGGAGTCTCTCTTTTTCTGTATTTTGTGTTTTCCTCTTCTATAGTTTTTCCCTCTTTTTATCTTCCAACGTTCGAACACAAATGAGAAGAAATATACCCTCATTTGTGTCTGAATGATGCGTCCTTTTCATATACTTCCTTTTTTTTCCTTTTCCTTCTCCTTAATCTTTTTACCCCACTGCTTTCCATCTCCTTTTCCTTCCTCCTCGTCCTGCTTTTATTTCGCCGCCTCTCACTTCTCGTCTCCTTCCTCCCTTTCCTTCTCTGAAAACTTCATTCCTACTTATTATTTGAGATAAAAAAGAACTTTTCCAAAAGAGATAACTGAATTGACTAATAGGTATTTTGACACTTTTCTCTCACCTACTTATGTTTATGTAGTTTGTCCTTTAACCCATTAGTGCATAAAGTAGTTTTCCCTCGTTTTTGTGAAACATTTCTTCCAATTTTCTTTAAAAATCGGGTATTTTGGGTCTTTTCTTTCCAGTAAATGACATTATTACTCAGGCAAAATGTAGGTAGATACCGATTTCGAAAAACAAGGGGTGTTTTCCGTGGTACGAACTTTTATAATATGAATAGTCTTTTTTTTTTACTTTCCTTATTTTCTTTTGGGTTTCACCCTGTATAATTGGATACTTGGGTTTCCAAAGTTTATACCTTTCTAATGAATATTAATATTATGTAAACAAAGATATCCCCTCTTTTCCCCCTCCTTCCCTCTTCGTTCTCTCCATCTCTTTTTCTCTCCCTTCTCTTCGTTATCTCCCTTCCTCTATTGATTCCTCTTTCCTCTCCCCTCTCGGACTACTGACCCTAACTTTCTTTATCTCTCCCCTCCTCCTCCTCCTCCTCCTCCTCCCCCCCTCTTCCTATTCTGCCTCTGCCCTCTCTCCTCTTGTTCCTCCCTCCATTTCTTCCATCCCTCTTTCATTCTGTACCTCTCCTTTTTCTGACTACTGATCCGCTTTCTCTCTCCGCTCTTTTTCTTCCCTTTTCACCCTTCTCCTAACACATCTACCCTTTTCCTTCTCGACTCTCTCTCTCTCTCTCTCTCTCTTTCTCTCTCTCTCTCTCTCTCTCTCCTTCGAAATACTTACACATAACAGATCAAAATTTTTGTCTAGGTTACTCATACTCATTGACTCTGCGAATCGACCCTAAAGGGTTAACTTTGACCTCGGTCAGCCTTGGTAAAAAGTATTGGTAAGTTCTTTTTTCACTTTCTATGATTTTAAAACGAGCCACATCTATTACATCAGACAATTTGATTGAAGTTATTATTATTATTATTATTATTATTATTATTATTATTTATTGTAATAATAAAGGAAGGACGGACTAAAAAGAAGACCTCCAGGAGTTGTGCAAAAAAAAATAATAAAAAAAAAAGTTTAGTGAAGGTAAAATAAAATACTACAACCACCCTTTAATCCCCAGCACATCAACAGTTGTTTTGAATACATTTTCTTTTGTGTTCATGTTGAAGAGGATATTTTTCTTGAAAAGGCATCATCCTTCATCTTTCTCTCAATATCTTCCATCTGCTAAAAAGAAGACCTCCATCAGGAGTTGTACAAAAAAAAAGTTTAGTGAAGGTAAAATAAAATACTACAACCACCCTTTAATCTCCAGCACATCAACAGTTGTTTAGAATACATTTTCTTTTGTGTTCATGTTGAAGAGGATATTTTTCTTGAAAAGGCATCATCCTTCATCTTTCTCTCAATATCTTCCATCTGTCCCCTCTTTTAATCCCTCCCCTTCTTTTCCTCCTTCCTTTCTTCTTCCTCTTCTTTTTCTATTTCTTCAATCATTTTACCTCTCTCTTTCTCTTCTTCATCAATCCTTCTATCCCTCTCTTTCTCTTCTTTTCCTCCTTCAATTCCTAAATTCCTTCTTCCTTCAGTCATTTTATCATACTCTAGTCTTCGAGTGGTTTTTCTGTCTTCTCTTTTTTCCCCATTTTGTATCTTTCAATTTATTTCTCTTTCTCTTTGGTATCACCACTTCCTTCTTTCCTCATTTTCTGAAATTTCTTTCCCAAGTCTTCCAACGTTCCAACCTCATTTCTGTTGTCTCTTTCGCTACTTTGTTGCTCGTTAGTCCGTAATACATTATCTCTTGGAATAAATTCCTTCTTCCTTCACATTTTATCATACTCTAGTCTTCGAGTGGTTTTTCTCTCTTCTCTTAAATTTTTTACCCATTTTGTAGCCTTCAATTTATTTCTCTTTCTCTTTGGTATCACCACTTCCTTCTTTCCTCATTTTCTGAAATTTCTTTTCCAAGTCTTCCAACGTTTCAGCCTCATTTCTGTTGTCTCTTTCGCTACTTTGTTGCTCGTTAGTCCGTAATACATACATTATCTCTTGGAATTTGTCTTTCCTCGTGTTCAGTTTTGTTTCTTCTCTTCCAGTATCTTCCAAGTTATATAATATATATTTCTTCTCTATTTCTTCTTCCAACTTTATGTCTATTGCATTTTCTGTCTTCTCCTTATCCTCAATATTATTCTCATTTTTTCCCATATGCTTTAAGTCATTTATTTTCTTGTCTATTCCTTTTCCCACAACTTTTTCTTTCCTGATTCTTTTTTTTTATTATCTGGTCTCGTTATTTCTCCTTCATTCCTTGTTCAATCCATCCCTATACGCTGCCTTCTATTGATGATCCATATTCCACATTTTCAGTATTCCTTCTCTCATGCTTCCATTTACGTAAATTCCTTCATATTTTCTTCTTTATGTCTCGTTCTTTATCCCTTTACTTTATCATATCTTTCTTTTACTTTTCTTCTTCAATCCGTTATTCATAAACCCTTTTGTATATTCCTCATTTTGTGGAGTCTCTCTTCTTCTGTATTTTGTGTTTTCCTCTTCTATAGTTTTTTCCCTCTTTTTATCTCCCAACGTTCGAACACGAACACAAATGAGAAGAAATATACCCTCATTTGTGTATGAATGATGCGTCCTTTTCATATACTTCCTTTTTCTTCCTTTTCCCTCTCCTTAATCTTTTTCCCCCACTGCTTTCCATCTCCTTTTCCCTCCTCCTCGTCCTACTTTTATTTCGCCGCCTCTCACTTCTCGTCTCCTTCCTCCCTTTCCTTCTCTGAAAACTTCATTCCTACTTATTATTTTTTCCTCTTCTTCTTCTTCTTTTTCTTCTTCTTCTCATTCTTCTTCTTCTTTTCCTTTTCTTCTCTTTTTGCTCTGAGAAGATGCATATGAAAAGCAATATTCTGCTGTCTTTCCCTGTCCATCTCCTTTTCTTCTTCTTTTTCCCTCTCTCCATATTCTTATCTTTTTCATCTTCTTCTTGTTCCTCTTCTTTCCTCCTGTCTACCAATTTTTCTTTTTTCCATCTTCACAGCCTTAGCTTCTTCTTCTTTCCTCCTCTCTACCAATTTTTCTTTTTTCCATCTTCACAGCCTTAGCTTCTTCTTCTTCTTCTTCTTCTTCTTCTTTTTCTCTCCTCTCTCCCCCTTTTTCTCTTTCCTTGCTTATCAGCTTTACAAGACAGACCCCCATTCAGCTCAACTTCTTTGTCTTCTTTTCACAAATATTTTGTATTTATTTGCTTATCCTTCTTATATCTTCTTGTATACTCGTATGCTTGCGTAAATCTTGCAGCCTTAGCTTCTTCTTCTTCTTCTTTTTCTCTCCTCTCTCCCCCTTTTTCTCTTCCCTTGCTTATCAGCTTTACAAGACCCCCATTCAGCTCGACTTCTTTGTCTTCTTTTCACAAATATTTTGTATTTATTTGCTTATCCTTCTTATACCTTCTTGTATACTCGTATGCTTGCGTAAAGCCTTTGTATCAACAGCGGAGTAATCCTCTCTCTTTCCGAGATTTCTCGACTTTGCCCGAACGATTTGTCAAATCAAATAGGGTACCTCTGTTGTCTGCAGAAGTTTCTGACGGACCGCGGAGTAATCCTCTCTCATTCCAAGATTTCTCGACTTTGCCCGAACGATTTGTCAAATCAAATAGGGTACCTCTGTTGTCTGCAGAAGTTTCTGACGGACCACTGAAAGCAACGCTGAGCGTGGTTAGTGTCTGAACGGGTGACCGTTTGAGACATACATTCTGCTTAATGTATTTAGTTTACAGTACACTGAGCCTCTCTCTCTCTCTTTCAAGTTTTATTCCGTTTGTATAGAAAGGTATAGAAAGGTACTTAAGAGACAAACTTTAATTTTGTCTGAAAGCGAACTGTAGCATGACCTTAGCTTATAGGGAAGGGAAAAATAACTGAAGAGAGAGAGAGAGAGAGAGAGAGAGAGAGAGAGAGGGAGGATAAAACATGTGGAGAAATTTGCTGAAAAGGTGAAATGCATCTATTAATCATGTTCAAGATGAGAGAGAAAGAGAGAGAGAGAGAAAAGGGAACAACTAAGAAAGAAGAGGAGAAAGAAAAGGATGGAAAGAAAGAGAGAGAAAAAGACAGAGAGAGAGAGGGCAAAAGAGAGAGAGAGAGAGAGAGAAAGAGAGGAAATGAAAGATATGTTGTACCTGAAATAATTTGAGGTAATATACGCCCGTCTTGAGCTAAAATGGAGAAATATTTTACAAACCGTTAGCACTAAACCTTTGCTTCTTCTGAAGTGTTGTCAAACCTTCTTGGCTTGTATGTTTTTTTTTTTTTTTTTTTTTTTTTTGGGGGGGGGGGTGGTTGACGACTACTGGCTCCGGCCCCTCTTGAAGACCTGGGGCTAAAGAAGCCGGATGCCCCCTCTTCTGTAAACGCCCCCGGACC
>NW_007380467.1:21298-23639 GCF_000475195.1 Diaphorina citri
ATCTTCTTCCTGGCACATTTATCAAAAAATAATGAACACTCCCGCCAATACTCTCTCTCTCTCTCCTTCTGTCTCTCTCTCTATCTTCTCTTCTCTCCTCTTCCTTTTTTTGCCTGTTCCTCCCTTTCTCTCTCTTTCCCTTTTTTCAAAAGAGAGATCTTTGGCTTTTCTCTCCCTCACTGTAATTTCCTCTCTTTCATTTTCTCCATTTTGCTTTTGTGCTCTCTGATATCTTGTATAGTTAGTAGTGATAGGAATACACTAATAATGATAATATGTAGGTAATTAGAAATGAAAAACTCAATTACTTTGAAAATGGGAAACTAACAAAGAGGTATTATGAGCAGGTACTAGGTACGTGATGTTTCTCTCTCTCTCTCTTTCTCTCTCTCTCTCTCTCTCTCTCTCTCTTTCTCTCTCTCTTTCTCTCTCGCTCTCTCTCTCTCTCTTTCTCTCTCGCTCTCTCTCTTTCCTGTTCTCTTTCTCGCTATCAGTTCTATCTCTTCTCTCTCCCTCTCTCTGAGAAATAGAAAAGGAGAGAAAGTCGAAGAAAAAGAAGGAGGAGAAAAAGAAGAAGAAGAAGAAGAAGAAGAAGAAGGAGAAGAAAAAGAGGGAGGAATAGGGGAATATTTTTTTAATGCATATTTAGTTACGGGCGGTTTTTTTTATATACATTTAACTAGCCGAAATCTGTCGCTTCGCTCCGGATTTCTGTTAGTAAATTCTTAAGGCATGGCCGTTCATGTCACTCATCCCAATTTAGTAGTCTTGCTCGGCGACGAACCGGAAAATAGCCTATAACCTTCACGGGAGTGCAAGCAATAAGTTGACAAAGTTTCATAGCAATTGGATGAGCGGTTTGGCCAGGCATAAAGTTCGAACAGACAAACAAACAAACACACACACATTCATTTTTATTGTATATTAGATTAGAAATTTTAATTGATGAAAAAAAACAAAGGTTATACCTAGAATCTAAATAAACACAAGCATCATTACTATTATTTTTTATTATTATATAATTTTATTTGCATTAATATGATATAAAATTTGAACCTCTTGAACGACAAGTTCATTAAAATACGGCTGCGGTTAGCTTAAATAATAAATACCCAAGTATAATATAAACCTGTTTCATAGTAATCGAATGAGCGGTTTGGCCAGGCATAAAGTTCGAACAAACAAACACGCACACATTCATTTTTATATAGGTATTAGATTGGAAATTTTAATTGATGGAAAAAAAAACAAAGGTTATACCTAGAATCTAAATAAACACAAGCATCATTACTATTATTTATTATTATATCTTAGGTAATTTTATTTGCATTAATATGATAGGTATAAAATTTGAACCTCTTGAACGACAAGTTCATTAAAATACGGCTGCGGTTAGCTTAAATAATAAATACCCAAGTATAATATAAACCCTCATCAGAACAAAGTATAAACTGTGGGGGGATTACTTGGCCATCAGCCCGAGGTAGATAAAATTTATATTGAACCCCCATTACCACCCTGAAGTTTTAAATAGGAATGCAAACAATATAAATAATAACAGGACTAATTGGGTTTACATTTTATTATGATTGGTTCAAATATACGGGGTGGTCCAGACAAAAGGTAACTGGGGAGGGGGGAAAGGATAGGAGATAAAAAAGAACTTTTCCAAAAGAGATAACTGAATTGACTAATAGGTATTTTGACACTTTTGCCTCACCTACTTATGTTTATGTAGTTTGTCCTTTAACCCATTAGTGCATAAAGTAGTTTTCCCTCGTTTTTGTGGAACATTTCTTCCAATTTTCTTTGAAAATCGGGTATTTTGGGTCTTTTCTTTCCAGTAAATTACTCAGGCAAAATGTAGGTAGATACCGATTTCGAAAAACAAGGTGTGTTTTCCGTGGTACGAACTTTTATAATATGAATAGACTTTTTTTTTACTTTCCTTATTTTCTTTTGGGTTTCACCCTGTATAATTGGATACTTGGATTTCCAAAGTTTATACCTTTCTAATGAATATTAATATTATGTAAACAAAGATATCCCCTCTTTTCCCCCTCCTTCCCTCTTCGTTCTCTCCCTTCTCTTCGTTATCTCCGATATGCCTCCACCCTTCTTCTCTTGATTTCTTTCTCCTCTCCTCTCTCAGACTACTCACCCTAACTTTCTTTATCTCTACCCTCCCCCCTCTTCCTATTCTGCCTCTGCCCTCTCTCTTCTTGTTCCTCCCTCCATTTCCTCCATCCCTCTTTCATTCTGCACCTCTCCTTTTTCTGACTACTGATCCGCTTTCTCTCTCCGCTCTTTTTCTTCCCTTTTCACCCTTCTCCTAACACAT
>NW_007380468.1:0-5000 GCF_000475195.1 Diaphorina citri
GTAGTTTTGACATCTCCACTAATATTAGGAGAGTGGTAGTTTTGTCATCTCCACTAATATTAGGAGAGTGGTAGTTTTATTATCTCTACTAATATTAGGAGAGTGGTAGTTTTGGCATCTCCACTAATATTAGGAGAGTGGTAGTTTTGACATCTCTACTAATATTAAGAGTCTTAGTTTTGACATCTCCACTAATATTAGGAGAGTGGTACATAGAAAGTTCTGTCATGGAAGAACGAACCTTATCACATCGGGTGGGAATCGAACCCGCTGCTGCAACTTAAAAATCAGAAATTTAATTTTATTGAAAGACAATCGCAAGCAATTTGGCTCTTTATTTATAACTAGGGTTGTTGTTGAAGGGATGAGGGATGAAAAGTTGAAAACCTCCCTCTTGCTTGATTTTCGAAACACCCTGTTTCCTCTAATTCTAATTTGAACACCCTATATTTTGCCCTCTGTTTTAAATCGATGTTATTAGGCGCTTTTTGATTTACTATTAATTTGAGGTTTTTATGATCCTATGTGTTAAGTCAGGGCCGGATTTCTTTCCTCCTTCACATCACCCTTCTCTTTCTTCTTTTCCTCTCTATTCATTCTTCTCCTTTTCCTCCTTCTTCCCGTTCTCTTTTTCTTTTTTTCTCGGTTTTTCATCTTCTCCCTTTTCTTACTCCTTCTCCTCGCTTTATTCTTATTCTATTCCTCGTTTTCTTCCTCCTTCTTCTTCTTCTCTTTCTTTTTATCCTATTTCTCCTCCTCCTCCTTCTCTTCTTTATAAAATTCAACATCCTCTAATATGATTTATGACGGCAAAGTTAAGCTTTTAACTTCGAGGGTTCAGGGTTGGCCTTACTAAAATCTCCTCTGGAAAGGTTTAAGTCTTTATGGTTTAAGGTTTAGGGCCGAAGGGTCAACGCATAATAATAGCCCCTATCCCTTGATTTTCGAATTTTTAAAGCCTATAGTCATAAATTTTGGGTGTGCTTTTTGAATGTCCTTATAAGTTTTGGGTGAGCTTTTTTTTCGGACTTTTCCCGCCAGGGCCGGATTTTATCCTAAACAGATGAGGTTCGTTCTCGGAACGGCTGGATTTCTACTTCTCTTTTCACTTTCGTGGCGATAAGACCGCCGCGCCGTTGTTCCTCTTGAAAAAAACCTCTTGAAAAAATTTCGAGTTCACTTCGTTCGCTCAATAAAAACTCCGTGTTTATTGTACAATATAACATATTCTGTTTATAAATTTACTATGGTGCACGCAGTACACACATGTATTTTTAATAGACTTACCTATCAGGCCTGTTATCAGGGGGGGCTCATTCCGGGATTCCAAGGCCGATATCCTTTCTCCTGTCGAGGGAGGGGGGAAGAGTATAAAATTTATATTTAATAATGATGTACTAGGGAGGGGGGGGTTGATGCTCCCAATTTCCGAGTCCGCCCCACAGTAAAGGAGTTAAGAATAGAATAGAATACTTATATGTCCTTTTTTTATACGGCCAGCATACTGAAAAGTAGGGTAAAACCCCCAATGGCCGACACCTGTTGTAATCATCGTCACCCTACTCGTATTTCTTTAATAATAAGAAATCTGCGTGGTTTACACGTGATCAAATCTATGCACTAGGATCTCCCCACCCTCCTCCATCTTTTTCACAACATTACAGCTTAGAGGCCTCAGTCGTCTGAGAGACATGAACCAGACTAGGTACCTTTACTCTCGCAGTCTAAACGAGGTCTTATCTGGGGCCCGAGTTGTAGGCCGGGCCCCCTAGCCCCTAATAGCCAGTCTTGAGGTCTCAATGATCCCGGTTTGACTGTAACAAACGAGGGTTGGATTTAGAGGTGAAATATTAATGTTGAATGGGAGAGAAGATGGAGGGGGAGGAGGAGGAGAAGGGAGAGGAAGAAGAATGAGAGAGAATGCAGAAGCATGTGATTTTATAGGTAGCTATTCTGCGGCCCCACATTTGTTTTCGTGTTGAAATGATCCCGAAAAAAGGTAAATGGGGTGTGAAAAATGCTCTATTTTATTATAATCTTCCCACCCCCCTCCATCTTTTTCACAACATTACAGCTTAGATGCCTCGGTCGTCTGAGAGACATCATGAACCAGACTAGGTACCTTTACTCTCGCAGTCTAAACGAGGTCTTATCTGGGGCCCGAGTTGTAGGCCGGGCCCCCTAGCCCCTACCCTGAATACGTTCCTGCCTCTCCCACCCCTGATCAGTTCCCCTTCCCCTGTATTTGTATAGATATTTATTTTGTAATAATGTTCCTATGTACCTATATGTATGTAATTGTATTTATTTTGTAATAATGTTCCTATGTACCTATATGTATGTAATTGTATTTATTTTGTAATAATGTTTATACAAATCCTTGTTTATTTATTTTATTTTCATTTTCTTCTTCTTTTTCTCCTCAGTCATAGCTTCTAATTGTCCCCTTTTGCGAAGCTGTCCTTTCTCTCTCTTTTTCCTTCTATCTCAGTTTTACTTTTTTTCTCTCTTTCTCTCTCTCTCTGTTTCTTTCTGTTTCTATCTTCCTTTCTTTCTCTCTCTCTCTCTCTCTCTCTCTCTCTCTCTGTTTCTTTCTGTTTCTATCTTCCTTTCTTTCTCTCTCCCTCTCTCTCTCTGTTTCTATCTTCCTTCTCTCTCTCCCCCTCTCTCAGTTTATGTGTATCTGTTTCTCAATATTTTCTTCATATATTTCTTCATCGTTGTCTTCTTTGTCCCTTGAAGCGGCGCGGTGGTCTTTGGTGGTTTTATTGTTTTATGGCACCTATACCTAGGTATTTTTAAATGCCTACCTAGTGTACCTAGATACAAAAATATGTAAATAAGGTTAGTTATTGTTGTTTTTGTTTGTCTCTTGTTGTTTTTGTTGTTGTTGTTGTTGTTGTAGCGGCTTCAGCTCATCAGCTGTAGTCGAATAAGATTAGTAAAAGGCTGTTCACAAATATTTGATGGGGCCCGAAAAATCGGTTTCATTGTAAAGGAACCTCTGATGTTTTATCCCAGCAGTTTGCCGAAAAAACACGAGAAAGTTTTTATCTAGATACAGGGTGTCCCTCGAACGACTGTACAACAGCGTTGATGCAGGACCTAAAGGGCTACCAGAAAAATCTATTTGGTTGTATCCGATTTTCAACAGGGGCGGAGTCATTCAGGATTTTCTGTTTTTCAAACCTTGTCCTCTTACAGGTGTCTTTTGCACCAATAAAGATAATAATATTAGAGGAAGTTTTTATTTATAGGGGTTTGATAGAGAGAACTGTAACTGCTAAGGTCCCATCGTCCCGAAATCGAAGAAAGAAGGAAGACAGGATAGGAGAAAGCCAGCCTCGAACCTGTTTGGGACCAAATCTGGCCGGGCGGGAATGGAACCCGCGGCCTAGCGCTTACAAGGCAGACGTGCTACCAACCGAGCTAACTAGACTGGCCTCGCTTCTTCTTCTTCTTCTTCTGCTTCTTCTTCTTCTGCTTCTCCTCCTCCTCCTTCTTCTTCTGCTTCTACTCCACCTCCTCCTTCTTCTTCTGCTTCTCCTCCTCCTCCTCAAATCTTGACACATCCTTATCCCCTCCCTTCTTTTCGTCCATCTTCTCCCCCACCCTTATTATTATTTTTATTACATAAGGTATAGGTGCATACTTATTGCTTCTTTATGTTTAATATTGAACGAAAAAAGTAAGATCCCAGATTTAACTTGACGATTTTAAACTTTATCAGGAGGACCGTAGGTTCGATCCCTTCAGAGGTAAGATTTTTTGTAAGTTTGAAGGTTTTTCAGATGATGGAAGGTAACAACGGAGTTCTTAAATCAAAGAGAGACGGAGGACAAGATAGGAAAAGGTCAGCCGTTCCGAGAACGAACCTTGTTTGTTTAGGATAATGTTCGCCCGGGCGGGAGTCGAACCCGCGACCTACCGCTTACAAAACAGATATGTTATAACTAGGCTGACAGAGCTTCCTTTAAGAGAGAATGGGGGAGAAAGAGAGAGAGAGAGGGAGAGGGAGAGAGAGAGAGAGAGAGAGAGAGAGATGAATAGTGAGAATGGAGTTTTAATGTAACATTTCAGAATTCCCTCTAGATTTCTAAGAATAATAGCTCTCCCCCCTCTCTTCCCCCTTCATCTCTCTCTCTCTCTCTTTCACGTCTTTCAACTTTGTTCTCTCTCTTTCCTCTCCTTCATTTTCCCTCTCACCCTCTCCCTCCCTCTGTTTCTCCCTCTCTTTTCTTTTTACACCCCTTGATTTATCCTTGTCTTACTCCCAAGTGTTCCATAATATAGAGGAAGATAGCGATGTAGGAATGTACCTACCTGAAGGAAAAGGAGAACGAGGAGGAGGAGGAAGAAGAGGAGGAGGAGGTGGAGGAGGAGGAAGAGGAATATTAGCGAAGATTCCTTAACTACCTATACATGAAAGAGGTTCGCCAGAGGGAACTGTAACCGGCAGCCGAGGTCTCGTCGTCCCGAACACGAAGAGAGAGCTTCAGGATTGTAGAAAGCCAGTCATTCCGAAGACGAACCTTATCTGTTGAGTGGATTGGAACACATCACATGCCTTCAGGCTTCAGGCACACTCCATTTGTCAAGGGTTTAGGCATTGCCTTGCCCTTGGAATCAATTTAATTTGAAGAAATGCATTTACTGATGAAAATTTGTAATGAAACAATATCTAAATTTCGCTCGAGCGGGAATTGAATCAGCGACCAGGTCGCTTACAAGGCAGCCTCCCAAGTTAACTGGGCTTGAATGCCCACCAACCAACGTTCCGAGAAAGAACTTCATCTCTTGTACAATACAATACCTACATAGCTTATTCCATTTTCTTCGCCAGCCTAGTTAGCTTAGTTGGTAGTGCGTCTGCCTTGTAAGCGTTAGGCCGGGGGTTCGATTCCCGCCCGGGGCGGATTTTATCCTGATGGGATAATGATCGTTCTCGGAACGGCTGGCTTTCTTCTATCCTGTCTTTCTTCTCTCTTCGATTTTGGGAC